>NC_142462.1:27925824-28228854 GCF_049115385.1 Moschus berezovskii | reverse complement strand
AAATCAATAAGACTCAAGACTCTACTAATCCCAAGGAAATAGAAAATTACTAGTTATTTGGGATTTTATATGATTTCTAAATAAATGGTTAATATTTTATTTTTAATAATATTTAACTCATTCATCTAGAAGGGATCAAACTAAGTATTGGAATCCTGAGAGTAAAAAGTTTATTTCTAACTCTTTAAAGGAAACAAACATCCTCATCAGGTGTATTTTTCCACAAGATGAATATTACTAGGGACTTCCTTTTTAATCATTCTGATCCTGAGAGTCACTCTACCTTTTAGAACTGCAATGACCAAGTGAAAGTAGCTCAGTTGTGTCCAACTCTTTCTGACCCCATGGACTGTCCATTAAGTTCTCCAGGCCAGAATATTTGAGTGGGTAGCCTTTCCCTTCTCCAGGGGATCGTCCCAACCCAGGGATTGAACCCAGGTCTCCCGCATTGCAGGTAGATTCTTTACCAGCTGAGCCACAAGGGAAGTGATGGCCAAAAATGAGAATTAAATTTGAATAAAGAAGTTATGTGTGTTTGTGTGTATATAAGTAAATGTGTATATGTTTGAGTATTTTATCTGTGAAGAAAAGGCCACTTTGGTATGTTTTCTTTAGCTTATTAAAATGTAAATTTCCTGCATGATGATATTGATAAAGATGTAGTATTCTCTCTATAGTAACATTGATTCCTGGGAGAGCATATGGATTTTCAAAGCGTGTTGATTATTTTCAATGTATTATTTTTTTGAAGAGCTTTATGTTTTCTCTTGTTTTGAAATACATATATTTCCAAGGAGGTAAAAGCCAGATATTATTCACTGATTTTTATTTCAACTCTGGATATTGCACAAGAACCTAGAAAATGGCTTGATGTGTTTTTGCAGTTCCTCAAAGAATATGAGGTTACATTATGAAACCACATTAGATTGTGTTTTAATTTAATTAAGAGCTTTTACTGAGTTCATACAATTGGAAGATGCTACAAAAGAGGGATTTGTCAAGGACATCTAGAGGGGAAGACAGATGTACATAAATCTATAGAGAATGCAATAAGAAAGTAATAAATAAGTTACTCAATGAGTCCTTAAAAAGCAGATGTAATTTGATATGGAGAATCAGAAAATATTATGGAGAATGGGTTTTTTGTAAATGCCTTCATTTTTACACATACACTTCATAAATAGGAAATCAACATTCAGGACTTTTCTAGTGAATAGAACCATAGGTTATTTAAGTTGAATGTGTTTATTTCCATTATTTAAATAGCATCTGGGTTTCCCAGGTGGCGTTAGTGTAAAGCACCCACCTGCCAATGTAGGAAATATAAGAGGCAGGGGTTTGATTCCTGGGTTGGAAAGATCCCTTGGAGGAGGGCACAGCAACCCACTCCGGTATTCTTTCTTGCCTGGAGACTCCCCATAGACAGAGGAGCCTGCGGGCTACAGTCTATGAGGGTGCTGACTTTTCTCAGTTTCACTCATAAGTTGTTCTAAAAAGTAAAGTCTTTATGGAGTCCATTCTCACGCAGAGGAGTTGTTTCTCTTACAGACATTCTGCTCTTGCCCTCAGACTCAGTTAATCATAAGATGCTACAGCCAAAGATATATCCTAAAGTTTGTTAATTCAGTTGTGAATGGTAAGCTTTCAATATTCCACAGTTGCAGAACACATTAGGTTTTAAAACTCTGCAATTGGGCTAAAGGCATGTTCTATTTCTGAATAAGAGAGCTATAGCCAAGCCTGTTATAGTTCATTTGGTTTTTATATTTTTCAAACCTTGTGGAAATTTTTTTCCATTTGTAATAATTACCTTTAAATTTTAAAAGTTGAATCTTAAAAAAAGAATAAAAGTGATCCCAAATGTGTCATAGAACTAGAAAACATATGTCTATGTTTCCCAGATTAAATGGAAGGCAAGTTTGCAGTGATTTTTGATTCAATCAACTGTCGAAGAATTGATGCTTTTGAACTGTGATGCTTGAGAAGACTCTTGAGAGTCCCTTCGACTGCAAGGAGATCCAACCAGTCCATTCTAAAGGAGATCAATCCTGGGTGTTCATTGGAAGGTCTTATGCTGAAGCTGAAACTCCAATACTTTGGCCACCTCATGTGAAGAGTTGACTTACTGGAAAGGACTCTGATGCTGGGAAGGATTGGGGGCGGGAGGAGAAGGGGACGACAGAGAATGAGATGGCTGGGTGGCATCACCGACTCGATGGACATGAGTTTGAGTGAACTCCAAGAGTTGGTGATGGACAGGGAGGCCTGGCGTGCTGTGATTCATGGGGTCGCAAAGAGTCGGACACGACTGAGCGACTGAACTGACTGACTGACTTGAATGCTCCCTTCCATAGGGAAATGATAGAATATATAGTAATTTAGAAATGGCTCTGTGAGTTTACAAAAATAAGCAACTTTCATATGAAAGAATTGAGGACAATAATGAAAGCAAAAGTGGCAAGCTTGAGCTGATACATTGGAAGCCTCTGGGAATTTTAGACCTGAAGGGGGATGTCATGGACCAAAAAACGTCAGGACTGCACTTTCTATGATGTAGATTAGAACTGTTCTCAGTAACTAAGAAAACTGGCATGTGTCTGCCATCTTGCATGAGGAGAAATGTTGTTTTCAAACTAGACAACTGTGATGCATGGGTGTGGGGTAAAAATGAACTTGACCAAAATAAGGAAGGCAGTCCAAGCTAAGATATTAAACTAAACACCAGTTTAAGACTATTGAAAGACAGATGTTTCTTTCAACACCAAAGCATACTTCCTTTCTATACAGATATTCATAATCTCTACTGAAGATATGTTTACAACAATAAATTACTGTGTCATAAATTCTATCATCATGAGAAAAATTCTGAAAATCCAAAAAGAGTATATATCTTGGAGAAGCAGTGTTGAAAAAAGATAATTAATTTTTTTTTCCTTAAAAGTCTTAAAGGTATGTTAGAAAATAAAAATCAAGGTAAAAAACAGCATGAAAAAAAGAACAGGTGAGTTTGAAATAAAGCAAAACGGAATGTTAGAAATTAGAAGTATGGTCATTGTTATTTTAAAACACTGATTAAATACACTCCTCTTAGAGCTGAGAAAAAAGCATGTGAACTAGAATAAAAATCTGAGGAAATGCATAAAATACAAAACAGAAATATGTGACATGAAATACATGAAAAACTGTTTTAGTCATGAGTGATAAAATAAAATGTTCTGATGCATTTGTTAAAGTATCTTTCAATTCTATTTGTCAATTACAACTCAATAAAGCTGACAAAAGGTTTCAGAGGGGCTCATGAGGTATATGACTACCCAATCAGCTCAGCTCAGTCACTCAGTCATGTCTGACTCTTTGCAACCCCATGAACTGCAGCACGCCAGGCCTCCCTGTCCATCACCAACTCCTGGAGTCCACCCAAATCCATGTCCATTGAGTCGATGATGCCAACCAACCATCTCATCATCTGTCGTCCCCTTTTCCTCCTGCCCTCAACCTTTCCCAGCATCAGGGTCTTTTCAAATGAGTCAGCTCTTCACATCAGGTGGCCAAAGTATTGGAGTTTCAGCTTCAACATCAGTCCCTCCAATGAACACCCAGGACTGATCTCCTTTAGGATGGACTGGTTGGATCTCCTTGCAGTCCAAGAGACTCTCAAGAGTCTTCTCCAACACCACAATTCAAAAGCATCAATTCTTCGGCGATCAGCTTTCTTTATAGTCCAACTCTCACAACCATACATGACCACTGGAAAAACCATCGCCTTGACTAGACAGAAATTTGTTGGCAACGTAATGTCTCTGCTTTTTAAAATGCTATCTAGGTTGGTCATACTTTCCTTCCAAGGAGTAAGCATCTTTCAATTTCATGGCTGCAATCACCATCTGTGGTGATTTTGGAGCCCAGATAACTCAGCTTAATTAGGGGTCTAGTTAAGAGAAGAGAGGGGTATAAAATGACTCCTTTTTTAACCTGCTGTAATTTCTTTTTTTAATTTATTTTTAGTTGGAGAATGATTGCTTTACAATTTTAATAGGAGTGTCAGGAGAAAAGAGTAGGCTAAATAGAGATGCAATTTTCAATAGAAGAGTGGCAGAGAATTTTTAAGAATTAAGAAAAGCCATGATTATTCTGACTAAAGTATCACATATTATACTTTATAAAAGAGTAGCTCTTCAATTATACTGTAAAAATTAAAGAAAAATATTTCATGTTTATTTCATTTATTTTGGTAAAAGTAGTTCAATAAGAATATGTAAGGATAAGACTCTTTAATGTATCTAATAACATTTTGAACTATATGAGTAAAAATCTGATAAAAGTTAATTTTAAAAAGAGAAAAACTCAATGACATTCTTATATCACATTTCTGTCAGCAATGGACAGATTAGAAAGGCCAGATTGGGAGTTTGGGATTGACATGTACATACTCCTATATTTAAAACAAATAACCAATGATGAAATACTGTAAAAAATAAAGCTATTCCCCAGCAAAAAATAAAATAAAGATAAATAAATAAACAAAAAATTAAAAGGCTAAAAGAAAAAAAGATACTGATGATTTGGACATCACAATTGATAAACTCATGATGGTTTATATGTCAGGGGCTAGTGTGTATAGGTGTGTATGTTTACCAAGGGACAGAGGTAGAGTAGGAGAGAGAGAGCAGAGAGAGAAAGAGAGAATGAAAAATGAGAACTTTATGTGTAATATTCTGCAATCAAATATAAATGGAAGAGTCACTAAAGCTGACTGTGCATTACGAAAAAAGAATTCCAATAGATTTAAAATTTTGGAAAATAATATATCACATTATTTGATCAGATTCAATTTAAAAATTATTTTTAAGGATTAGAAAAAAAACTACAACTGTCCAGTTGAAAAAATTGAAACACATTTATAAAACTCAGATTTAGTATAATATTAAAATCAAAATCCTAAGTAATATAGAAAAGTATGTTATAATTTGAAAATTGTGAAATGCAAACAGATGTGTACTCAGTAAAATTTTTATTCAAAATATATATTGTACAAGTAATAAGGTATAAAATAAATAAATGAGCATATAATTGATAATAAAAATAATAAAACAAATTCAGGGAAAATTAAAAAATAAAACATATGTTTTTAAGTTGACAAAATTAATGTATTTTTGCAATTTGAACAAGAGAGCAGAGATAAAAGGTAAGAAGACATAACTATAGAGATGTCTACATTATCGGAATATTCAGTTCAGTTCAGTTCAGTTCAGTCGCTCAGTCGTGTCCGACTCTCCGCGACCCCATGAATCACAGCACGCCAGGCCTCCCTGTCCATCACCAACTGCCGGAGTACACTCAAACTCATGTCCACAGAGTCGGTGATGCCATCCAGCCATCTCATTCTCCGTCGTCCCCTTCTCCTCCCGCCCCCAACCTTTCCCAGCATGAGAGTCTTTTCCAGTGAGTCAACTCGTCGCATGAGGTGGCCAAAGTATTGCAGTTATAATTTTTTGTGAATATATTTAAATATCAAAATGATATGGATTATGTTGCAAAATATTATTATCTAAACTGAGAAAAAATATAAATGCTACAATATAATAAACATGTTAATGGTTAGTTGAATATATTTTTTAAAATCCTAAAGAAAAAGAAAATGTTACAGATTATAGAAATTGTTTATAGAAACATGTCAATAAATTTAAAATTTCTATGTGTAAATATCTAGAACATAGAAAAATACTAAACTAAATACTAAATACTAAACTAAAAAGCCTCTTGATGAAAGTGAAAGAGGAGAGTTAAAAAGTTGGCTTAAAACTCAACATTCAGAAAACTAAGATCATGGCATCTGGCCTCATCACCTCATGGGAAATAGATGGGGAAACAGTGGAAACAGTGTCAGACTTTATTTTTGGGCTCCAAAATCACTGTGGATGCTGATTGCAGCCATGAAATTAAAACACGCTTACTCCTTGGAAGAAAAGCTATGACCAACCTAGACAGCATATTAAAAAGCAGAGACTATTTTGCCAACAAAGGTCCTTCTAGTCAAGGCTGTGGTTTTTCCAGTGGTCATGTATTGATGTGAGAGTTGAACTGTGAAGAAAGCTGATCGCGGAAGAATTGATGCTTTTGAACTGTGGTGTTGAAGACTCTTGAGAGTCCCTTGGACTGCAAGGAGATCCAACCAGTCCATCCTAAATATCAGTCCTGAGTGTTCATTGGAGGGACT
Source organism: Moschus berezovskii (assembly GCF_049115385.1). Classification (NCBI taxonomy): domain Eukaryota; kingdom Metazoa; phylum Chordata; class Mammalia; order Artiodactyla; family Moschidae; genus Moschus; species Moschus berezovskii. Next base: position 28,222,637 of record NC_142462.1, on the reverse strand, counting down.
GATGTTGAAGCTGAAACTCCAATACTTTGGCCACCTGATGTGAAGAGCTGACTCACTGGAAAAGACCCTGATGCTGGGAAGGGTTGGGGGCGGGAGGAGAAGGGGATGACAGAGAGTGAGATGGCTGGATGGCATCACTGACTGGATGGACATGAGTTTGAGTGAACTCCGGGAGTTGGTGATGGACAGGGAGGCCTGGCGTGCTGCGATTCATGGGATCGCAAAGAGTTAGACACGACTGAGCAACTGAACTGAACTGAGAAAAATGAAACATACTTTCACGTTTATATAATTAGTAGAACACACATAAAAAAATACATATACATTAATTTCTTTCTAATCCTTTATCTAAATATAAAGGCAAAATTCTAAATAAAGTATTACCAAATGAGAATAAGTGATTTACAGAAAGAGTAAGTATAGTTTGCATTATTAGAATAATAATTCTAATTTTCACAAGTTTCATTAATATAATTGAATTATAGTACAAGTTCATTTCAGTTCAGTTCAGTTCAGTCGCTCAGTCGTGTCCGACTCTCCGCGACCCCATGAATCACAGCACGCCAGGCCTCCATGTCCATCACCAACTCCCGGAGTTCACTCAAACTCATGTCCACAGAGTCGGTGATGCCATCCAACCATCTCATTCTCTGTTGTCCCCTTCTCCTCCCGCCCCCAACCTTTCCCAGCAAGGAAATATAAAAATGCATTAAAATAAAATAAAATAAATTAAATACATTAAAATAAAATATTTAAGGAAGAAAACATGATAATTTTAATAGTTAAAAAATAATTATTAATTCATCAATGAAATGAAATATAAGGCCTTGGGAAGTTAGAAAGTTTTAGAAAATTATTTCCTGAATAAAGAATGTCTAGTAGCACATAGATTAGATATCACGCTAAATGATTAAAGTATTAAAATAGTTCCTATTAAATATAATATACAATTAAGACTGCTGTTCCTGCTTCACAACATATAGCAGACGCTTGCCAAAGTTAATAAAATGAAAAATACTGTAAAGGGCAGCACTGTTATCACTTTGCAGACAATATGATTATCTTCTGGGGCAATCAACTCTAAAAAATTTTAAACTATTAAGATGATTCAATAACTTGGTTATATACAAAAATTTTCAAACAAATAGCTTTTTAATATAACAGTGATAAACAACGAAGAAATATCATTTAATGAAAACTATAGGATTCCTGGGCTTTGCAGGTGTCTCAGTGATAAAGAATTCACCTGCGATTTAGAAAATGGAGGAGATGCCATGGGATTGACCCCTGGGTTGGAAAGATCCCCTGGAGGAGAGCACAGAAACTCACTCCAGTATTCTTGCCTGGAGAATCCCATGGACACAGGAAACTGGCAGGCTATACAGTCCATAGAGTCACACAGAGTTGGACAGGACAAACAAAACTGAAGCTACTAAGCCTGCATGCATGCATAGGATTCTTAATAAAAACCATGCAATGTCTATATGTAAATCTAATGAGAAATATACAACATCTGCATTAATATAAGTATGGAGGATTTTACAAGAAATTTAAAAGCTAATTCTAAATTTGATAAAAGGAGAAAGTCCCCAGTAATGTAAAAGTATAGATTTGTAAGAGAAGCATATATTATCCCACCAGATAGCAAACAGGTCAAATATATTTCTCAGAAATAGCAATTAAAATGTGTACTTTAATTTCTATTTGTATAGGGTAAATTTAGTTTTTGATAAATTTGACTTTATCATTGAGAGTGCTGCTGCTTCAGTCATGTCCAACTTTTTGTGACTCCATGGACTGTAGCCCACCAGGTTCCTCTGTACTAGGATTCTCCAGGCAAGAATACTGGAGTGGGTTGCCATGTCCTTCTCCAGAGGATCTTCCCCACCCAGGGATCAAAACCAGGTCTCCTGCTTTGCAGGCAGATTCTTTACCATCTGAGCCACCAGAGAAGCTGAATGAATGGATTATTCAACAGGTAGCCTAAAGTAATTTGATGGTTATATGAATAGACAACCTCATGTCATGAACAAAGATTTCCTACACATTTCTTCAGTTCAGTCACTCAGTCATGTCCGACTCTTTGCAACCTCGTGGACTGCAGGACACCAGGCCTCCCTGTCCATCACCAATTCCCGGGGCTTACTCAAACTATGTCCATTGAGTTGGTGATGGCATGCAACCATCCTCTGTCATCCCCTTCTCCTGCCTTCAATCTTTCCCAGCATCAGGGTCTTTTCAAATGAGTCAGTTCTTCACATCAGGTGGCCAAAGTATTGGAATTTCAGCTTCAGCATCAGTCCTTCAAATGAATATTCAGGATTGATTTCCTTTAGGATGGACTGGTTGGATCTCCTTGCAGACACATTTCTTAAATAGTTTTATTTTAAAATAGCCTTTAAAACATTCAAAGAATTTAAGAATTTTCTCTTTCTTTTGTAGTGAGGAAGATATTTTGATTTAGAAGGAAATTTACAAATGTATGCTTATGAGACAAAACAAACAAACCTTCATAAAAACAGAAATGATCAAAAATATTTTTAAAATCCTATCATTAAAAGGTAAAAGTCAATTAAATATTGGGGTAAAACAACCAAAAATAAACAAAATACTTAAAGAGCCATTAAAAGCAATTAAAAAAAAGACAACTATATAGGCAAAAAGGCAAAGGACATAAAGGAAGATGAAGAAAAATTCTGAGAAACATTTAAATTATGCTCAATCTCACTATCATTGAAAGAAATGCAAATTAAAAGCAATTAGTTATTTTTCACATGGGAGAAAAGATTAAGAAAATTATACTTTCAGTATTATCAAGAATTCAGGGAAATAAGAATTCTTCATATAGCAGGAAATCAAAAAATGGTGAAATGTTTTTAGAAAAGTTTTTGGTTGAATATTCTAATGTTTAAGTTTTAATTGCTCTGATCAATTAATTCACTTTTAAAGATGTCTCTTACGCCCGGCTCCCGGCGGCGCAGACGCGAGAGACGCCCGGCTCCCGGCGCAACCGACCACGTGCAGAATCGTGGCTGAGAGGAGCTGCCCCGCACCCAGGGTTAGGGCGGTGGCCGAGAGGAGCTGTACCACGTCCAGGAGGCAGTGGCTGCTTGGGCAACGGAGGGCCGAGAGGAGCTGATCCACATTCAAAGCAGGAGGGGTGGCCTTGAGGAGATACCCCTCGTCCAAGGTAAGGTACAGCGGCTGCGCCTTGCTGGAGCAGCTGGGAAGAGGTACTCCACGATCAAGTGGAATATAAGAATCCAGTGTTCTGGGGAGGAAGGAACAAGATGGCGGAGGGATAAGACGGCGAGACCACTTTCTTCCCCACAAATTCATCAAAAGAACATTTGAATGCGGAGTAAAGTCCACAAAACAACTTCTGAATATTGGCAGAGGACATCAGGCTCCCAGAAAAGCAGCCATTGTCTTCTAAAGGAAAGAGAAGAAATCAAGCTCCACCCACCAGAACACTGACACATGCCTCCCTAACAAGGGAACCCAGACAAGTCACCCGTCCAACCCCACACACAGCGAAGAAACTACATAATAAAGAGAACTCCACAAACTGCAAGAAGAGGGAAAGGCCACCCCAAGCAAAGTAATATAAGCAAGATGAAGAGGCAGAGAAATACCCAGCAAGTAAAGGAACAAGATAATTGCCCACCAACACAAACAAAAGAAGAAGATATAGGGAATCTACCTGATAAAGAATTTCAAATTTTGATGGTGAAAATGATTCAAAATCTTGAAAGCAAAATGGAGTTACAGATAAATAACCTGGAGAAAAGGATTGAGAAGATGGAAGAAAGATTTAATAAGGACTTAGAAGAAATAAAAAAGAGTCAATATACAATGAATAATGCAATAGATGAGATCAGAAACACTCTGGAGGGAACAAACAATAGAATAACAGAGGCAGAAGACAGGATTAGCGAACTAGAAGATAAAATTGTAGAAATAAATGAAACAGAGAGGAAAAAAGAAAAACGAATTAAAAGAAATGAGGACAATATTAGAGATCTCTGGGACAATGTTAAACGCTCCAACATTCGAATCATAGGAGTCCCAGAAGAAGAAGACAAAAAGAAAGACCATGAGAGAATACTTGAGGAGATAATAGTTGAAAACTTCCCTAAAATAGGGAAAGAAATAATCACCCAAGTCCAAGAAACCCAGAGAGTCCCCAACAGGATAAACCCAAGGCGAAATACTCCAAGACACATATTAATCAAATTAACAAAGATCAAACACAAAGAACAAATCTTAAAAGCAGCAAGGGAAAAGCAGCAAATAACACATAAGGGGATTCCCATAAGGATAACAGCTGATCTTTCAACAGAAACTCTTCAGGCCAGAAGGGAGTGGCAAGACATACTTAAAGTGATGAAAGAAAATACCCTACAGCCCAGATTATTATACCCAGCAAGGATCTCATTCAAATATGAAGGAGAAATCAAAAGCTTTACAGACAAGCAAAAGCTGAGGGAATTCAGCATCACCAAACCAGCTCTCCAACAAATGCTAAAGGATCTTCTCTAGACAGGAAACACAGAAAGAGTGTATAAACTTGAACCCAAAGTAATAAAGAAAATGGCTACCGGATCGTAGTTATCAATAATTACCTTAAATGTAAATGGGTTGAAATTTTCAAAAAGGCTAGGAAACAATTCTCATAGCCATCAATAGTTCAGTGTTGAGTTCATGAATAGTTTTTAAAGTTTGGGACAAACTGTAGTATTTGCTATTTGAAGTACTATTTGTAATTGGCATATTACGATGTAACATTGGTCTTCATTTCCAACTTAAAACGCCTAAAAATGCCTAACAGGTTTTTAGATTTGTGAATTTTAGTTGAAATGTATTTTACGATGTTACTAAACCTCCAGAAATATTGAAATATTTCAGAGAACTTATTCACTGTACATTTAATTTATTTTATTTATAAAAGTTATGAACTGTAGAAAGTTTTACTTGTTGGGTCAAATGCTTGTTGCTTCAAATGCTTGTTGCATTTGAAGTGTTAGTTACAAGAAAATCAAATACCTTCAATGTATAAATGCTATTAAGTTTTTAAAGGACTCTGGAGTATAAGTAAGTTTGTTTAAAGAAATTTAGTCTATTCAACCTGAATCAGCTCTGTCAAACATTAATTAAAAGCCTCATTTTAAAAAAATAAATAAATAAATAAATAATGGTGGTGGGAGGGAGGGTTGGGAAGCTGGCTGGAGGTAGAGGTGGTGAAGTTTATAAATCTAATTAAAAATGAAGTTGCATTTCCATTTTCCAAATCCACCCATCCACCAGCGTACTGTGTCACTAGACATTATGTACGATTTTACTTTGCGACAGAAACCATTACATTTAAAAATTCATTACAGCAAGGTGAGTTAGACACATGATGGATGCAGCTTTAATTCTGCCATATATTATTACAGTTAAAATGTAAATGATGAAAAATATTTTGTGCTTATCAGCATTTATGTGGAAATGTGTTTTACAGTGATATATGATGTTATATTTCTATTATTGTGATGAAAAAAAAAAGCAATACAAAAAGACGAAGTGTTTATTAAAACATGAAAAAAAAAAAAAGAAATAAATGGTTTTGCAGCACTGAAGAGATTATAGAAAGTAAATAAGCTAGATCAGACCTGTTTTATGTAGTAATTTTATAGTTTATTTTAATTATTTCAGTTGTAAAATATTGTTATACTGTTAATTCGTTCTGATTGTTCATATTAAACTATTGTAATGCAAAAAAATAAATAAATAAAATTAAAATGAAAAAAAAAAAAAGTCTGAACACACACACACAAAAAAAATAAAGATGTCTCTTAAACTAATATGCAAAAGCAACCCCAAATACTTTGGATGGTTAGTGCAAAATTATTTAATGAAAAAAATGTATCAATTTAAATGACCATATATATGATAGTAGTAAAATGCATTTTTATATGGATTTGTCGTAGGAGTCTATGTATCAGTAAAAAGGATAGAGTGATCTGTATATATAATGGCATGAATCTTATGCATAATGTTAAAAGAAAAAGGATCACAAAATATTCTATTATTGAAAAAATATAGTTTATAAAAGGATGCACTCTTGAGTATGGTTGCCTCTTGAGTGAGGACAGGCATTTATTCAAAGGAAAAATCATTTCATTTTTAATATATTTTACATTGTTAGGAAAAATAATAGTATTTATTCTATAAAAATGAAACAACAAAAAAGGTGTATAACTTTGACATTCATTTAAATCATTGCTTGTAAAGACAACATGAACTATTCCTATTTTTATTTCTTATTAGTATACAATCTTGAAAATACCTTTAAAAAGTAGAACAAGATTTTTCATTTTACCAAAGCAATGTAGAAATGAAATTAACAACAGAAAATGAAACAACTTTTGATCAATAAATTCAGTCTCTTTAATGATCTGTGTGGAAAAAAGTAAGTACTTTAAGAGATTATGAGAGAGTGGAGACTCTGAGTCAGAGAAAAAAATACCCATAAGTAAAAATCTTACATAAGAATATCAGCTGTGGTTTTATGTGTTATCCACTTTGAAGCCAATAATATGTATAAGTAGTTAGAAAATTTGAATATTAAATTTATAAACTGTTAACTTGTTAACTTTATAAACAAATCTGAATTATTAATTCAGTAGTATCTTGGGGTCTTGTATTTAAGGAGACTGTTTAGGACTACATTTAAGTAGATTCTTTAGAAGTACTGTGTAAACTTTGATCATATGAAAATTCTGCTCTGACAAAACAGTCAAGTGAAATGTCAAACTACCTCTAGATGGTCTTAAGAAATCTAGAAACAAGAAAGTAAAAAAAAAAAAAAATATATATATATATATATATATGTGTGTGTGTGTGTGTGTATACACAAACCAGTTTTTAAAGCTAGAAAGAGAGACTCAATTGAAAACTCTTGGCCAATGGTTTTAAACTAGGATTTACAGACCTCTCTCATGGGGGTCCTTGAACAAAGCTGAGCATATTAACCTAAAATTAATGTGTTCATCAAAATTTCTAGTTGGAAATTTATACAACTAGACCTCTTAAGATATGTGCAGTTGTATATTTCATTTTGTAGGTATTCAGTTTCTAAGATACACCAAACTCATCAGGTATTTAACTCATGGAATTTGGACATTTGAAGGCAGTAACAATCAATTGAACATTTACTGTGCCCTTTGAGGGGAGAATAGTACCTTTCTTATTGGTGGTAGATCAAATAATTAGATTCGGTGATATATTAAAAGCAATTCCTTTGCTGAAATATCTTAATTGTTTGAATGATTATCAGTGCATTTCAATGATCTAATAAGAAAGTGATAGTGAGGGTCATGATTAGAGAATTCCATAAAGAACTAGCTGCCAGCCACCAGTCTAGGTGCAAAGTATGAAACGTAATCATACTTACGGGAAAAGAAAAGAGTAAGGCTACTTTTTATATCAAGTTTCTGTTTGAACAACAGAAACCAAAAACTTAGCATGCTTATACTTGATTAATAATTCATATTTATAAAGTGCTTTCACACACTTAATCTTGTTTGATCTGAACAAGGTTTTGAGGAAGGCAGGGCTTATTGGCCTAGAATACCAGCAAGGAAACTGGATCAGAAATGTCAAACAACCTGTCCAAATTCACGGTCCTCCTAGGAAATGGTGAAACCAGAATAGCACTCATACGTCCTGACACTTAATCTCTTGTTTCCCAGCTGTTTGTGTTGTGAGGCTTGATGAAGAAAGGCACTGGGAAAAGTGTGAGAACAGATACAATGAGAGAAAGCTCACATTTCCTTCTCTCTTCTGTTTGTTCATATATCAAATTTGAGGGCCTACTAGGCATGCGTGTTTAGTTGCTCAGTCATGTCCAACTCCTTGCAACCCTATGGACTACAGCCTGCCAGTCTCCTCTGACCATTGGATTCTCCAAGCAAGACTACTGGAGGGCGTAGTCATTTCCTTCTCCAGGGGCTCTTCCTGACTTAGGGATCGAACCCACATCTCCTGTCTCTCCTGCATTGCAGGAAGGTTCTTTACATTCTGAGTCATTAGGGAAGCCTTAACAGGATGTTAAAATAAGACTCTTTCAGTTTTAGTTTTGTTGAACTCCCAAGAAAATATGCACCAACTACTCCATTGCAAAGCAAGGTGCTAAATAAGCATGTGATAATGACAAAACAAGTATCCCCAAAAACAGTTTTAAGTCTCGTAATAACTTGTTCTCATAAATGATTTACATGAAGTGATGTCAAAGGGGTCAGGAGGTTTGCTGGATGTTGGCTGGCCTTGAGAAAATTATGTTTAAGAGCTGATGGAGGCTATACCAGCTTCTCTGTAATCTTGACTATGTCAGAAAACACAGCTGCTCCAGGGTGGAGAGGAGTGAATGATGGAGAGAGAGAATGCAGCCACACATTCATCCTCTCATTGCTGGGTTGATATGGTGGAACAAGAAGCTGGAAGTCTGAAGGAGGTTTAGTGTTTTAAATATTATCCTGTAGTGTGTGTGTGTGTGTGTGTGTGTGTGAAGTACTCAGAGGATTTGCTTTTAAGTCTGGGAGTGACTAGCAAAGTTTTAAAAACCTCTGACAAAAAGTGGGTAAAATAAAAACTTGGAGTGTGTTTGAACAGGTAGATATTTGCTGCAGGTTATTGTTGGAAAATGAGTTTTTTTCTGATGTTGTCTTATGAACCTTTGAACTCAAGGCAATAGTTACGATTAGTTTACAGGCTCAAAGGCAAAATAGCAGACCTGCCTATTTTTTTTCCGTTTAGTCTCTCCCATCATTAAAATTGACCAAATTTCTCAGTTCTAATAGCATAAGTGTATACCTTTACTCCTTATTTTCAATGCCACATGCTATCAGAAAGCCACATGGTTACCTAAAATTTGAATCCTGACCTCTCACTACCTAAGTCATTGCTTCCCTATTCTGAGGCCTCTTATTACTGTCCAACTACTGGAATAGCCTCCTTTCTGGGATCCTTCTTTCAGCTAGAGCCCTTTTCTGTGTGTACATTCACCAAAGTTATCTCTTAAAACACAAACCACATCACAGCACAACTTCACTTAAAGTTCTCCAACTGCTTTTTTTAATTTCACTTCAATAAGTCCCGACATTTTTCCCATTGCTTACAACCTTCTGTGAGATCTTTGTCCCGCTCTCTAACCTTGTTTCTAACCTTCCCCTTCACATGCACCCTTCAGCCACACTGGCCTCCTCCCTGTTCCTTTGACAGACCAAACCCATAATATATCCTCAGGGACTTCCCATTTGTTATTTTTCTCTGCCTGAGTTTGTTTTACTAAAATATTCTAATTGTTGGCTACTACTCACATCTCAGGCTTCCCTGGTGGCTCAGTGGTAAAGAATCTGCCTGCAATGAAGGGGACATGGGTTTGATCCCTAGGTCTGGAAGATCCCCTGGTAAAGGGAATGACAACCCAGTCCAGTAAGTTTGCCTGGGAAATCTCAAGGACAGAGCAGCCTGGAGGGCTACAGTCCATGGGGTTGCAAAAGAGTAGGACACGACTGAGCGATACACAAACAACACATTCACGTCTATGTTCAAACCTCATCTGCTTAAACGGAGCTGCTTTGACCACCCTCTTTCACAGTCATCCTTTATCCACTTGAACAGTGTTCTTTGCACACCACTTGCCATTGTATTAAGCGTAATTTTTTTTAAAGTATATGGTTGCATATAATCTCACTTCCATGCTAGAATGCAAGTTATGTGAAGGCAGGAAATTATTCACTGATCAGAGTAAACCTGGCTTACAGTTTAGTAATCAAAAAGAGTTTTTTGTTTTTAAAGGAATGGCCAGTGATAAGTAGTGATTTCTGAAGTCATATTGGATCGCATTGTAATTTTAACATATCAATGGAAATTTTCACAGAACACTGGACTGTAACAACACAAAGTAATATAAGTTAATTTTCATAGAGTTGGTGCTTCATAATCCACAAAAATTCCAGATAAGTTATTTTGGCTCATTAATGACAGAAGAAATATTTGTTAACCTTCCAGTTGGCTATGAAACTTACAAATTCCTCAGTAAATCTATTCTTTGCCTAAAATAGAGGGACTCATTGGTAATACTATATTTCTAATATGTCATTTAGATTTGTCAAACATTTGAAATTCTACCTTCATATTCCATGGTGCCAAACAATGGAGTATATTGAGATAAAATATACTGAGATAACAGAGGCCTACTGTTTCTCTTAAACTTGTGTCCTTGAAAACTAGAAAAAAGTTGGCAACCCTGCCATAAAAGTGCCATAGAACACTCTGACGATTAAGTTACTCAGGGCTGAGAGAACAGTGAAAGCTGACTGATTCAGCAAATATACCACTCTTCCTGGGAAAAGCAGGTGTGACCACAGTAAGAACTGCCGCAAATCTGCTAAAGAAGACATCTTTTTGGTATTGTCTCAGAGTGAGGAGATGGATAAGAAATTCAATAGTCTAGATAAAGGATAATGGTTTAGTTACGTTTGGAAAATCTGTAGTCCTGCCAGGAAGTGAGTTCCTACTTTAAGACACAAAGTTAATACATTATCTGATCAAGGGGGTGATTTCAAATTCTGACATAACAAATTTACTTTGTGAAGTATTAACTCTCCATGTGATACAGAAATACACAATATATGTATTAGAGAAACCTACCACTCCAGTACGTTTGCCTAGAAAATCCCATGGACGGAGGAGCCTGGTAGGCTGCAGTCCATGGGGTCACTACGAGTCAGACATGACCGAGTGACTTCACTTTCACTTTTCACTTTCACACATTGGAGGAGGAAATGGCGACCCACTCCAGTGTTCTTGCCTGGAGAATCCCAGGGACGGGGGAGCCTGGTGGGCTGCCGTCTGTGGGGTCACACAGAGTCGGACACGACTGAAGTGACTTAGCAGCAGCAGCAGCAACCCCATTATTATGTGGCCAAAACTCAGTGAAGTTGGCTCTAGTTATGAAAGGCAATTTCAGTTCAACATATATCTCTCAAGTGTCCACTGTTCTAGGCCTTGAGGATACAGGGATAAATAATGCCATGTCCTTGCCCTGGGGGAGTCTTTCAAAAGGGGTCATTTAACTATAGTACAGTGAATATTAAAATAAAATATTTGACTCCTCCAAGGAACAATAGGACTGCAATGGAGGGCTCACAAAAGACATCCTGAAAGAGTGGCTGTGGAAAATATACAAGGCTGGAATTGAACTGAACATCCCTGAATACAACATTAGTCCTGAGGTATAAATCAACAAAGAAGGAAAAAGATATTATAGGATGTGCAGATGATATGATTGGATGCCTTGCTGTGTCAAATGTGTGATGCCAGGGAATTAAACGCCTCCAAGGAACCGAAGTATAAAGTTCTAAGGAGAGTTCTGTGGAAGATGAGCCCTTGACTGGTAATCTCAGGTCAGTTCCAAAAGGCAACTACACAGTGGCTGCGATCAGTGGGAGAATCAGAAAACCCTCCACTTTGGAAATTCTGTATGCATCCACTTATCATGCTGTATTCTAGCAACTGTTGCCAAAGACATAGCTGCACAGAAGAAGAGGGTCTTAATTTAGAGCAAAAGGAGTAGAAAGAACATGCAGTCATAGTCGGAAAAGTAGGAGGCAACAGGGAGGGACTAAGATTCAAAGGCACAACTGCCTCCTACCATTCTGTTGGTTACTAGAAAGTTGAGTTCCTCACCAAAGAATTATACAGTCAGCACAGACTTTATAAGATAGTATTTCCACAAAACTCAGTATTGGCAAATATTCAGTTCAGTCCCTCAGTCGTGTCCGACTCTTTGTGATCCCATGAATCGCAGCACGCCAGGCCTCCCTGTCCATCACCAACTCCCGGAGTTCACCCAAAGTCACGTGCATCGAGTCGGTGATGCCATCCAGCCATCTCATTCTCTGTCATCCCCTTTTCCTCATGTCCCCAATCCCTCCCAGCATCAGGGTCTTTTCCAATGAGTCAGCTCTTCATATGAGGTGGGCAAAATATTGGAGTTTCAGCTTCAGCATCAGTCCTTCCAATGAATACCCAGGACTGGTCTCCTTTAGGATGGACTGGTTGGATCTCCTTGCAGTCCAAGGGACTCGCAAGACTTCTCCATCACCACAGTTCAAAAGCATCAATTCTTCGGTGATCAGCTTTCTTCACAGTCCAACTCTCACATCCATATATGACCACTGGAAAAACCATAGCCTTGACTAGACAGACCTTTGTTGGCAAAGTAATGTCTCTGCTTTTTAAGATGCTGTCTAGGTTGGTCATAACTTTTCTTCTTTTAATTTCATGGCTGCAATTACCATCTTCAGTGATTTTGGAGCCCCCAAAAATAAAGTCTGACACAGTTTCAATGCTATATTCTTTAAGAGAAATGAAAAAATAGTCATTGAGAGCAGAGACTGTGAATACTTTTATCACTATTATATGACCCCAAACTACAGTATCTAGCATATTTCAGTTGCTTAAGGATTAGTAGTTGAATGAATGAGTGGAGTGAAGACTTTCTAGCTTAAAGTAATTTAAAGTTAAAGGCTATATAAAGAGAGAGAGGACTCCATGGTAAGAAACAAACCATGAGTAAATTTCTGGAGGTGAGAGACAAAATCTCATTGGAACTGTGAGAGCAGTTTGGTTTTAGTGGGCTTGAGCACTGTAGGTGAAGGTGAACATGTTAATCACTCAGTGATGTCTGGCTCTTTGCAATCTGATGGACTACAGCCTACCAGGCTCCTCTGTCCATGGAATTCTCCAAGCAAGAACACTGGAGTGGGTAAACATTCCCTTCTTCAGGGGAACTTCCTAACCCAGGGATTGAATCTGGGTCTCCCTCATTGTAGGAAGATTCTTTAGCAACTAAGCCACCAGGGAAACCCTGGTGGGAGAAGTTAGCATGTTTGAAATAACCCATGTGGAAGGAAGAAGAAGGGAATCTAGGGAACAGAGAGAGGTTGCGACTACTGTGTTATAGTGGAGGGCTCCAGGAGATAACAAGTATGGAGATGAACTAATCCTCATATATATATGACTTTTTCCATAATGTTCATAAGCCTAGATATGGAGCAGAGAGATATTATCACTAACAGTTTGAACTTGTTCTAATAGTGCTTGCTATTTACAATTCTAAAATGTGATTATCAGAAATATTTAAATGGAAATATAATTTTACAATCATGTGTTTTAGGTTGATCAAATTATAAAATAACTCAAAAAGTGAATTACTTCTTTACATGTGATTTATTATTAAAATAATTTTTAGGGGTAAGAAGTTTATCATTAAACATCTTAAAGATTTCCTTGTACTTTTATTTTGCTTATTTATTTTTAATCTATGGCATTATTATTTGGAATAAAAAATTAATATTTCCTTGAAAACTTTGAAATATTTTTATATATGATAGATATAGTAAATGAAACCTTGTTTATAATTATTTATAATCATTTATAATGTTATTGCAACATTTTTTATCTGAATGATATATTTATTTTATACACTGTAAAAATAGACATAATGATAGGAAGACGTATATGAGGGTTTTATGTATTTTTGATGCAATTGTATTTGTACTTTGATAGTTTTTAAAAAGTTGTCCTGTGGCTTACTCATCTCATAAGATTTAATAGTGAATTAATCTTTTGTATACCAGGGGAAGATGGTTTGATCAATATCAGAAATATAGTCTCTACAAGGAGAATGTTTTGATAAGTACACTTTGAATAAACCTCTTTTATGAACTGAGTCATATTTCTTAAACCGTTAAACCAATAAGCATTAGATTTGGTTTGGAATAAGAGTGATCTCAGAAGTACATCTGACCAGCCTAACCCAAAGCATGTCCATCTATACATCCGTATCTATGCAATAAGCCCATCTAATACATTATTAACACAAACTGCAAATAATAATGGACCAAGGATTAATTTTTTATGTGCAATATGAATCTTTGATCTTGTAAGGCCAAGAAGCAAACAAATTTATCCAAGCCAGAGAAGAGTTTGGAGGCAAAACTAATGATAAAAAAAACAATCTAATTTCAAATAATTTACTGGTTCAGGTCAAATTATCAAATGGTTCAGAACAATGACTTCTAAAAATTTGTGACAAATAGGACAATAAGCAGAGAAATATCCTTCCACTAACACTGATTTCCTTCTTGAGTAATTCTCTACACTGTGCTTTATTGAATCTTTTATCTTTCTAATACAGTGTCTATTTCTCAAAGTTCTTCATGGAAGTAATATAGACATTGGAAGGAAGCTCAGAAATTTCAACTAGGTAGTTGTCTGCTATTTTAAAAAGAGCATTTTGCAAACACATCTCTCTATTTATTTATTTTCTAGCAAAGTAATAAGTAGCACATGTGGCATAACCCAAATCACCACTGTGGAACAGTTCTTGAAACACAGGCGGATATTGCTTTGCATTGTGAACTGAGAACTATCCGCATTGTCTGAACAAGAAAAATACATGCATACTCAAGAAAACAAAACCCCTAAACACATATACAGAGCTTCCCCCATAGCTCAGCAGGAGAGAACTCGCCTACATTGTGGGAGACACAGGAGATGCGGGTTCGATTACTGGGTCAAAAAGATCCCAGGAGAAGGAAATGGCAATCCACTACAGTATTCTTGCCTGGAGAGTCCTGTGGACAGAGGAGCCTCGTGGGCTGCTGTCCATGGGGTCGCACAGAGTTGGACGCAACCGAAGTGACTTAGCATGCATGCACGCATTGGAGAAGGAAATGGCAACCCACTCCAGTGTTCTTGCCTGGAGAATCCCAGGGCAGGGGGAGCCTGGTGGGCCGCCGTCTATGGGGTCGCACAGAGTCGGACACGACTGAAGCAACTTAGCAGCAGCAGCAGCAGCATAGCAACTGAGCACACATCATCGTCATACACACATATACATGCTACTTGTGCAATCTTAGGCAAGTTACCATTTAACCTTTTAGAGCCTCGGTTTTCTATTTTTAACATAAGAAAATATGGAGACTTGTTGTTATTCAGTCACTCCGTCACATCCGACTTTTTGCGACCCCATGAACTGCAGCACACCAGACTTCCCTGTCCTTCACCATTTCCCAGAGTTTGTTCAAACTCTTGTCCATTGAGTTAGTGATGCCATCCAACCATCTCATCCTCTGTCATCCTCTTCTCCTTCTGCCCTCAATCTTTCCCAGCATCAGAGTCTTTTCCAGTGAGTTGGTTCTTCAAATCAGGTGGCCAAAGTATTAGAGCTTCATCTTTAGAATCAGTCCTTCCAATAATATTCAGGGTTGATTTCCTTTACGACTGATTGGTTTGATCTCCTTGTAGTCTAAGGGATTCTCAAGAGTCTTCTCCAGCACCACGCTCAGTCTTTTTTATTGTCCAGTCCTCACACCTGTACATGACTACTGGAAAAACCATAGCTTTGACTATATGGACCTTTGTAGGCACATTGGAGAAGGAAATGGCAACCCACTCCAGTGTTCTTGCCTGGAGAATCCCAGGGACGGGGGAGCCTGGTGGGCTGCCATCTATGGGGTCACACAGAGTCGGACACGACTGAAGTGACTTAGCAGCAGCAGCAGCAAGCAAAGTAATGTCTGTTTTTTAATATGCTGTCTAGTTCGTTATAGTTTTTCTTCCAAGGAGCAAGCATCTTTTAATTTCACGGCTGCGGTCACCATCTGCAGTGATTTTGGAGCCCTCCCTCCCTCCCGCAAAACAGTCTGTCACTGTTTCCATTGTTTCTCCATATCTTTGCCATGAAGTGATGGGACTGGATGCCATGATCTTAGTTTTTTGAATGTTGAATTTTAAGCCAGCTTTTTCACTCACTTATTTAAACTTCATCAACAGACTCTTTAATTCCTCTTTGCTTTCTGCCATAAAGGTGGTGTCATCTGCATATCTGAGGTTATTGCTATTTCTCCCGGCAATCTTGATTCCAGCTTGTGCTTCTTCCAGCCCAGCGTTCCTCATGATGTACTCTGCATATAAGTTAAATAAGCAGGGTGACAATATACAGCCTTGACGTACTCCTTTTCCAATTTTGAACCAGTCTGTTGTTTCGTGTCCAGTTCTAACTGTTGCTTCCTGACCTGCATACAAGTTTCGCAGGAAGCAGGTAATGTGGTCTGGTATTCCCATCACTTTAAGAGTTTTCCACCGTTTTGTTGTGCTCTACACAGTCAAAGCTTTAGCAATAGTCAGTGAAGCAGAAGTAGATGATTTTCTGGAATTCTCCGGCTTTTTCCATCATCCAACGGATGTTGGCAATTGAATCTCTTGTTCCTCTGCCTTTTCTAAATCCAGCTTGTACATATGGAAGTTCTTGGTTCACAGACTATTTATTATTAGCTCTTTTTATTTTTTTAATACATGCCATGTACTTTGTATCATTTTCAATAGAAATTAGCTATCGTTTTTGTTTTACTACAAATTTTCCTCCTATTTATGTTCTGTGTTGCTAAACCTTCTCTGATGATTCAGAAGACGAATTATGATAAAATCTGATGATAAGTGTCATATTAACTAAAATGTGATACCTATTCTTTGTTCTAATGGATGTTTCTATGATTATTAATGAGAATATTTTAAACACTTATTTTTTTGTGTTTATATATGTTTTTATTTTAAATTAATTTTTTCTTTCCATGAGCTTGTTTTTCAAAACTAAATTTATATGACTTACAGCACATATCTCTGTGTTACTGATATTGAAAAGTTGCCTGCTTTTTAATATAGCTTCCCATTCTCTTTGCTTTTATACATAGTTTTGAGTGAAAACATGAGTATATTTTATGCCACCAAATCCACTCCTGTCTGTCTTTACTGTCACTTGGAAAGACACTCTCTAATCTAAAGGGCCCCAACCTCCGGGATCTAGTGCATTTGAATAATCCCAAAACCATCCCCCCACTAGTCTGTAGAAAAATTGTCTTCCACAAAACCAGTCCCTGATGCCACAAGGTTTGAGACCATTGCTGTCATCTAACCCAAGATACTAAAAGTCTTCTATACGTCCTTCTAGTGAGTTTATTATTTCTTTTTAAATATTTAATATTTAAATCTTTATCTTCCTAAAAGATTTTTAGTATATGTACCACATAAGTATGATAAATCATATTTGATATAAATATGATTTGTTTTTAAAATTGTCAATCATTGTTTTAATGCCATATGAAAATCATATTTTCTCATAAATTTGAAAAAACACATTATCTTATAATAAAATCTTTAAATTGTATCTGATTTTGTACTTTAAAATATTTTTCTTTGGCTGTATCTCTGCCTATGCTGGATATGTATTGTTTTCATTCTGATAACTGTTAGAATATGCCATTTTCTAATTTCTCTTTTCAAAATTTATTTGATGCTCTGTATATTTCAATTAAATCTTAAAGCTATCCTACTACATTTCAGTAAAACTATGATTATTTTAACTAGTTTTGCAAATATTCATATATTTACCTGAGATACATTAATATTTTTATAAGGTTGTGCCTTCTCAGAAGAAAGAATTGATCATACTTCTCTATACATGTATTTCATAAATAGGATATTGGTTCTTAATTATTAACTAAACTTTGGAATAGTTTTCTTTAAAAGATGATACATTTTGGCTCATGTATACTAATATGTTCATTATATGCTTAATATTGGATTTAGTATATTTTGTTCCCAAACAGAAACTTGCTATAAAGTAAAGGTTATATGATTTTTTTTTTGAGGAATGTAATTGTTTTCATACATTTAATAAAACTAAAATTTTAATAAATTAAATCATAGAATTTTTAAAAGTTATTAGGAAAAGAGTGAATCAGTTCACAAACACTGTTTAAAATGTCGCTCATGAATTTTTTTCCAATATTAAAAATTTAAATCCTTATTCTAGGAAACAGTAGGCTAAGAGACATAAATATGTGTTATTTTAAGATGTTATTCTCCAGACTACTTTCTGATCATTGATTCAAGAAGGATTCTGGGTCTTGCTTTTTTAGTCTTATTAATGTCAGTGATCTCATTGTCAAATACACTTGTATTAACAAAAGCTTCCTACTATTTGCTATATGAGATTATCTAAATAAAAAGTCATAATACAAATAATTCACCAATAACTTTACCATAGAACATTTAAACACAATCTTTCATTCACTGATTCCCATCATTATTTTACAGAAACATAAAATGGGTGTGGCTTGTCCTATTTGTAAGATTTGTAACTTCTGAACTACCCATGCTTTTTCTGATTATGAAGATGATTGATGAATTTGTATTTTAAAAAGCAACGTTGTTACACCCATGAAATGATCTGCTCTTCAGGGATTGCTTTGAAATCCTTGGTTATTTCATGTTCCAGCCACAGTTTTGTTTTTTCAATGAAGTTCATCCTTAGAATTAAGAAAAAAAAAAAAAGATGTTCAATACTGAAATTTGGGGATCCGTATAATCTTGGATAGGAGAAGGCAATGGCAAGCCACTCCAGTACTCTTGCCTAGAAAATCCCATGGATGGAGGAGCCTCGTAAGCTGCAGTCCGTGGGGTCGCTAAGGGTCGGACACGACTGAGCGACTTCACTTTTACTTTTCACTTTCACACATTGGAGAAGGAAATGGCAACTCACTCCAGTGTTCTTGCCTGGAGAATCCCAGGGATGGGGGAGCCTGGTGGGCTTCCGTCTATGGGGTCACACAGAGTCGGACACGACTGAAGTGGCTTAGCAGCAGCAGCAGCATAATCTTGTATATATCTGCTATCTTGTATATATCTTGTATAGAATCTGCTATAATCTTGTCCTTTGAGATGAACTCACAAATAGATATAACCAACTTAATCTGAAGTGTTTTAACCAATTCCATGTTTCCTGCCTTAAATATCTTTTTCCAAGTTTATATGAAGCCATTTGGTGGCTACAGATTTTAAATTCACAAACCACAAAGTTCCACTCTGGTGTACACATATTATCACTTCATAAAACTCATTCCTCTCCATCCTTCCAGTGAAGATATGACAAGGCTGTTTATCAGTAGGTAATAAGACAGATAATTTAACTGTACAAGCTCTAATTGGTCTAATTCACTAACTGACCTCTCACCACTTGATTCACTAGTACAATTGAGCTCTGATAAAGCCTTTAATTGTAAATTGCACACAGCTGTGAGCTGCTTCTCACGCTGGCACAAAAACACTATCATCGACTGTTTCATCTCAGCGACCTGCTAATTTGGAGCATATGTAACTGTTTTTAATGCTGAAGGCTTGACATACCACAAACAGCAGATGTTGCAGCTGCCCCTGAGACGCTTTATTTAATTCAATTACGTCTTTTGGAGATATGTAAAAAAGCCAGGCAAGATGAGAGAGGGCAGGAGAATGTTAAAAATGGAGCCCTGGTTGAGGCCCAGGTGGCTCGATAGGCAAATGATTGGGTGAATGTCTAAATGATCTTTTTAATTGAGTAGACTGACGGCTAATCAGGGTCATGAAGTGTTATCACACTGATGAGCTGAGTGGAGCCCTGGGCTGCTCTGCAATTAATGCCGCTTTTGTGAAAGGAGGAAAAAGAAAGATAATATATACCATCTGGCAATTGTTTATGATCAAAGCAGCAGTTTGCTGCAAATTCAAGTTAAATGCTATTCATAACATTATTTTTGCTGCTGCTGAGGGCAAGGACATAAAGCCCAGGCCTTTGTCTGACTTCTCATTCTCCTTCTCAACCAAAACATTCATTTTCTTCCACGTGTGTTATTATTAATTACTTGGCTGCTTGCTAATGTATGGCCTGAATGGTTCCCTGTTTGATATGCCAATAAAAAGCCCAGCATATACTCCTTGGAATCTACTTCAACTTTCATGCCAGTGTATCTGATTACAATAAAACAAAGCAAGGGCTAAAGTCACAGCCAAAACCCAGAGAAAACAAACCAGCTTTGCTTGTCTCTTTGGCATCTCTGGGATTAAAAAGAAGGTGGGTGGAGTTCTTGACAGCAGTGGCAAAATGTCTGTGAATCCCCCCCACAACCCGCCCCGCCTCAAGGAGATCAGCTTTTGCAAACTTTAAAGCAGGTAGAGATTATTCCAGAAATCCATAATATTTTCATTGTTTGTCACTTAAGATCATCAAAATTAATATAAAGGTATAAACTGAAAATAAAACGTTAAGATAATTGTTAACAAGAGGGCCGTTTACAGGTTTCTCAGACACAATCATACAAAATATAGTTATGCTTTTCATCCTGAGTCACTGGCAAGGCTATAAAAGGTAAACAAGCAAAAATGGAGACTTCCAGTGAAAGCTTTGAAAATCACGACTATGATTAGGAAAGGAAGAAAAATATAATTTCTTTTAAGTGAATAAAAATAAAATGTCACTCTCACTTTAAATTATTGAAGAATGCAGGGACATACATATTCAGGAGTAGGTACTGTGAAAATAAAACACAGCCGAAAATCAAGGAATTAGCTTTAGAGTAGTAAAGTGAACTTAAAATGCAAAGCCATAAATATGGTTTATGCAGCCAGATTTCATCACTTTGAATTTTTTGGTCACTTTAGATGCAGTTGAAATGAATGCTGACCTTAACTCTAATCTACTAGTAGTACCTGATCCAGAATCTACTTTTGGATATACAAAGGTATCACCTAGTATATTGTATCAGGCATTTTTGGAAACTTACTACATTCTGGGCCCTGTGCTAGGTGCTGGCAATACAATGATCACAAAGACATAGAAACTCCCCTTAATGACATTAAAGTCTACTGAAAGAGACAGATACATAAGTTGAATTTACCATGGAGTGTTGAAGGCAAATGCTGTAACTTATAGGTGGGAAACCCAACCCAGACATTGGGAAGGCACAGGTGGCTGTTATAAGGTCCTACTGGGACAAGTCCTTTGTTATTGTTTAGTCACTAAGTTGTGTCCGACTCTTGCAACCCCAAGGACTGGAGCCTACCAGGCTCCTCTGTCCATGGGATTTCCTAGGCAAGAATACTGGAGTGGGTTGCCATGCCTTTCTCCAGGGGATCTTCTCACCCTAAGTATCAAACCTACATCTCCAGCTTTGGCAAGCATATTCTTTACCTCTGAGCCACCTGGGAAGGCTTAATAAATATTTTTGCTGAATAAACATGAATCCATTATACAAGTGTAACAGTCATGTGACTTATCTGAGGAATATTTCTACCCACAGTCCTCACCTAGGATACCCCAGAAAGATGACAAATATATTAGTGAACATAATTACTCTACAAGCAGAATTATTATAGATATGCAGTGAGTTAGTTGTCTTGTCTGTGTCAGTGTTGTTTTCTAAGTGTAGATAATGGCCTTATTGAAAGCAAGGATGATATTTCCATTTCTTCAGTTGCTTCTGAAAGAATTTCCAAAATATCAAGGTTGCAGACCAATGTAAGGGAAACTAGTTGATGAAGGAGCAGAACACTGTTTAGCCAAGTAAAGGTTTTTCTCAAGGAAGTGTTTTTATTTGATAATAAAGTGGAGAGTGAAAGGAAAAGTTACGAATAAAAAATTTGTATAATGATTGCGAAGTTAACTGAGACAAATCAGATCTACCATTGTAAGAGCATTGTAATAGAGCATTTTTAGAAGACTGTCTATCCAGCTAAGATTTAACAATCACAACAAAACACACACACATATGCATACTCACACTAAAAAGTCACTTTAGTTTGAAGCTAAATGAAGCAAAAAAAAAAAAAAGTCACTTTAGTTGAAGCTAAATGAAGCAAAATGGTAGCATTTAAGCTACCATTTTGTATGTAGAGATGAAGGAAAACTAAATTTGACTTTCCTGGAAAAGCATGCTGAACAGACCCTGATCATGAATAGCAGAGTCAGCTTATAGACCTCAAACATCCTTATACAACAGAATGGCAAAGGAAAAAGTTCTAGAATAAAAGGTGTTGAGGTTAGAAGTCAACTTTCAGTGTCTGAACTTTAAAAAGACTAGTTTATTTTAAACATTCTGAGAAAATGTAATTCTAATAAAAAATAATAGGTCCTTACCATTTGCCAAGGATTGTGCTAAATGCATTTTACGTATATTATCTAATTTGATCTTTACAATAGCCTGTCAGGTGAATGTTATTATTTCTATATTTCTAATGCAGAAACAGGGACACAGGAAGGTCCTATAACTCAGTCAAATTTATAGTTAATAAGGGAAGAATACAGGAGTTAAGCCAACTGCTGACTCTAAAAATCCCATGCTCTTCATTGATAATCTTTACCTCTATTCCTGGGAAAAGTTCAGGGACAAGAGAATTATTTTTGAGATAAAAGTTATTTTTGTTCACTTTATATTGGTCTAAATGAATAATCTGTAAATTCTTTTAATAGTTGACTTTATAATGGGGCTTCCCAGGTGGTGCTAGTGGTAAAGAACCCGTTTACCAATTCAGGAGACATAAGAGATGAGTGTTTATTATATTCTTTTATTATAACTTTTGGTAATAATTATAGGCTAACCATAAAATGCTAATTTATTTAATAATATTTAATAGAATACTATTTAATAGAAATAGTATTTCTCAGGCAATAAAACTTCCAATACAAGGTAACTCAAAGACTGTGTGATCAAAGAATCCACTCTCCCCCACCTTACCGTACTTAAAAAAGTAAGGCTTTTTAAAAAGTCTTCCGATGAAGAGTTGGAATAGTTATTCTGACAAAACCCAATAAATTTTATTGTATATTTCTTCATACCATCACATATTTATTAAATATTTATTATGTAGTAGATATGGAGAGTCCAGGTAAATAAATGAATTTTTTTCCTATTTTCAAGGAGCATCTAGTATAGTTAAGGAGACAGATGCCTGAAGTAATCACAGTGATTACAAAGTTTATCAGTTTTTCTTGCCTAAATTAATTTGACCACTGGGTAGGGAAGATCCCATGAAGAAGCATCTCCACACATTCCAGTATTCCAGCCTGGAGAATCCCTTGGACAGAGGAGCTTGGTGGGCCACAGACCACAGGGTCGTAGAGAGTGGGAGATGACTGAAGTGACTGAGCACGCATACAAATTCATTTGAAAATCTAATGGGAGTCAGGATTCCCCTATGAGCTGATTTTGCTCTTCCAGAAAAGTTCCTGAGCCCTGCTGGAGGAAATGTCAGAGCTGTGCTCAAAGCAAGCAACTAGCCATGAAGCACACTGGCAGAAAGAGAGTAGAGCTGGAGAAGGCTCCAGAACAGCATCCAAAAACAAACAGGAGGCCAGTCGAAGGGAACCTGTATGGGAAAAGTACATGAAAATAGATTTCATAAATCGCAGTGTCAGTCAACCAGGTGATAGAAAGAAGGAGGAAAGGAAAGAGAATTTACACAACATTTTAATGTTATAGTTCACTGCAGAGCATTGACAGGGGAGCACAATATTGAATGTCTCAATGAAACATCACAATAACAATAGAGACTCTATGAGAAAATCATCTCAGTTGAGACCTAATGACAGAAGACTCTTCTCACCTTTATATTACCTTTTTGGCATTACTAATCCTAACCAACAGTACTGACTGTCAACAGGCACATTATGTTCAAACACAACAGGGTTTCTTTCTCTTCTCTTGTTAACCTTTACACAAATTTGAGGTGACTCTGAAAGACTTACATTTTGTTCACAAAAAATACTGTGGGAATTAACCAAGACTCAACTCTGGTGGAACGGTATTAACATCTCAGGAAGCAGGTAATTATTTTTTAGGCTATGCAATATACAGAGCCCTTTGACGTTGGGAAAGAAGATGAAAAAACGGTCTTACTCATGTGGAGTACAGTTCAAAGGGGAGGTGGATTTGGGGTTTGCTTTCGAAGACTGGTAGCACAGTGAGGAAAACCTAAGGGTTTCAAAGTATCGGGTTGGCCAAAAAGTTCGTTCAGGTTTTTCCATAATATGGCAAATCTGAATGAACATTTTGGCCAACCCAATATTCTTGCCTACCTTCACACTGGTTCTGCTACACCCATGCTGGGTAACTTTGAACTAGACATCAAATCATGTTTGTCTCAATTTCCTGGTTAATAAAGTAAAAAAGGTAAAATACCAACCTCACAAAGTTGTCTCAAGGATTAAAGATATTGAGGCATTAAGACTTAGCACAGAGACTGGCAAATGTTAAAACTTCAAAAATCAGTGCTTATCTTTTTCTTTCTGTGGAACAATTTGAAAAAAGAGGCTGGTGGAGGCGGCACAAATCATACATGCAAAATTGTTAGCGCAGAATGAGATTATGATCTATAAAATTAAGAAAGACCAGAAAAACTAGTAGAGGGACTTTATTGAGATAGATTAAAAGAGTAAGCATATTGAGACTTTATCCTTGAGAAATCTTAAAGACTTAAAAGTATCATAAAAGTGAGTACTAGGGACTCCTTGTAAATACTAGGGACGCTCCCTGGTGGTCTAGCGGTTAGGATTTGGCACTCTCACCGCCGGGGCCTGGGTTCATTTCCCCATCAGGGAAGCCTTTTTTGGGCTTCCCTGGTGGCTCAGAGGTTAAAGCGTCTGCCTGCAATGAGGGAGACCTGGGTTCGATCCCTGGGTCAGGAAGATCCCCTGAAGGAAGTGGCAACCCACTCCAGTATTCTTGCTGGAGAATCCCATGGACGGAGGAGCCTGGCAGGCTACAGTCCACAGGGTTGCAAAGAGTCAGACACACTGAGCGACTTCACTTTCACTTTCAGGGACTCCTTGTCTCATAGCAACATGCGAAGAAATAGAGCTCATTGACTCATACAAGATGTGCTGAGTGAAGATTATGTATGAAGTATTTGGAGTTCAGTGGAAACTAGTTGGGCAGATAGGAAAATTAAGAGTTTGGCGATCTTATGGCTACAGGAACATTTGGCTATATGAGAGTGATTTAAAGTCTTTCAAAAATCTAAGTGTGTCTTTTCCAAAGAAACAGGTATCCAAGAAAGAACCTTAGATGTTCACAAATCCCGAGTGCTAAGAGCTTTCTACAAATGAAATTACAGTAACTGTGATTATATGTTGTAGGATGTCAGTAATTACCAATAACAAGCCAGAGTGCATCAAGGCGGTAAGATGAACAATAAAGGAGGAAAGAATAAGGATTAAACTTGGGTATAATGGGTTGGTAGATGCCAAGAGCAAGAGAAGCCATAGAGTATTATTCAGAAAGGAATTAAAAAATAGAGGTACACACTTTCAAGGCAACAAGGGAATAAAGCATTATTTTAAAGATGGAAGAGAAAATTAACAGTCTTATGTCTACATGTGAAAGGGAAGATTAAATGCAACCAACAAGTAAAAAAGGGTGGGAATTGAAAGATCCCTTTCATTTGGAAAAAATGAAGGAAATGTTAAGTTCCCATGGAACAGTTTTCATAAACATAGGAATCCATGAAGTCTGCTACCATAGAGCAATAATGTTGATTTGTGATATTGTTTGAAGACTATTTCTCTCCACAATTCCCTCTTCCTCACACAGCTCAACACCTAGGTGTCCTCCTTTCTTATTTTACCCAACCTCTCAACTCACTTCCCCACTTATGGCCACAAAGCTAGAATATAAGGTCTTGAAAATCAAGGTTGCTTTCTTTTTTCTTTTTTTCATTATTCTTGCTGCATCTAGTAGACATTTAACCTAGTAATGAATTGAAAAAAGGAAGTTTTAACTTGAAAAAAAATTGTTTCATGATCTCTTTATGCAGAAGACTATTTCATCGTAATCATGGGAAACCAGCCAAATACGACAATGTTAATTTTATCTTCAATGTAGAGTCTATGTATCTATTATAATCATATGAAAAATAAATGTAAATATCAGGTTTTTCAGTTGTTGTAGAGACAGAGTCCCTGGCCAAGGGTTCTAGACTCTGAAACTCCTCTTCCTTCTATTCCTTTATCCCTAACCCTAACCTTGAAGATACAGTTTCACTAGTGGTACATTTTTTTCATGAACTAGGACAGCCTAACATATTTAATGATTCCCCTAAATGAAACCCATAGTTTATAAAGTGTGAAATTTTCTGGAATGGTTACATAACCTTGAGAATAAAAAAGCAGTGGTTAGCAAGAATTTATCTCCTAGACACAGGAAGACCCTCTCTTGCAATGGCATGTGTATTTCAGGCTATTAATAGAAGACCTGAGGCCAAGAGAAGCTATAGTGAAACAGGCTGCATTTTCTCCTGACCTGCAGTCATACTTCCTGATATCCATATCCTCTGGGCACTGTGCTTAGTCAGTCATGTGACTGGTTTGACCAATGAGATATGAACAAGTGTGCCATAAGCTGAGGCTTACATGTTGAGGCTTGCTTCACTAAACCCCTGCCAGTTGTCACATGAAAAAAATCTGGTTAACTTCCTAGAGGATGAAAACTTTATTTGTATTCATAGATAACATGCATTCTGAGTCCATGTATTAGAGCCCAGTGTACCCATTAACTTGTGAGAACTTTTTTGTTGTTTAAAATCACTGAATTTGGGGAAGACTTGCCAGCTAGCAGTAGACAGTTAACAGAAAAGTGGCCATTTCACTTTAAATATTTTATATATCAAGCTATTTAAAGTAGACACGTTCAGTGGGCAAGCTCACAACCCACCCTAAATTCTCTAACAGCTGACCAAATGGACTTTTCCTTTATGATGTACTGAGAGAAAATTTTTACAATATTTCAAGAATGTCTCAATCCTCCATTTATTTGAGACAATCATCTATTTTACACCATGTATTCTTTAGATACTGTGACTACAACAATAAATGAGACTTTACATTTAACAACGGCCAGATATATAAATAAAATAACTTTAGAGAGTGGCAACCGCTATGAAGGAAATAGAGGTTATTGAAATTAGGGTAACTGGCAAACGAGGGGAAGCTAGGTAAAGTAGTATGGTCAGGGGAGATGCTTTTGAAGAACCCATTCTCAACTTGTATCTGAATAATGAGAAAGCATCCAGCCATAGAATTATCTGGAGGGTGAACAGTGCAGGAAGATGGGTCAATAAGAGCAAATGCTTGGAAGGGAGAATGAACTTAATATGTGCATAAATAGATCAATGTGGTGTCTGAAAAAATGAATCACCCAGAGCGTTGAATGAGATGAAGTAAAAAGAGGTAGACAGGGATCAGTTTATATGAGATTTTTATGTAAAATATATAATTATATCTATAGATTATAAATACATATACATGTAAAGACAGACAGATACAGAAATATAGAGCCAGAAACAGAGAGAGACAAAAGGCAGACATACACATATACACATACATACAGTGGGGGAGACCTTAAACATTTGAAAAACTAGGATGAGAAAAAAAAATACAAATTTCATTTACTGAGCTGTCACCTTGTGACAGTCAATCCACAAATGTCTCATGGAAGTTTTTTCGTATGTATATCATATCAACACCACGGGGTAGTATTATTTTCCTCCTTTTACAGTTGAGAAAACCCACAATGTAAGCAAATTTTGTAAGCAGATTTTCTAAAGTTTCATGTTTACTTCCAAATCCATTTCTCCAAACCAGGTTCCTTTGACTCAGTTCAGTTCAGTTTAGTTCAGTCACTCAGTTGTGTCTGACTCTTTGCGACCCCATGAATCACAGCACGCCAGGCCTCCCTGTCCATCACCAACTCCCGGAGTTCACTCACACTCATCTCCATCGAGTCGGTGATGCCATCCAGCCATCTCATTCTCTTTTGTCCCCGTCTCCTCCCGCCCCCAATCCCTCGTAGCATCAGAGTCTTTTCCAGTGAGTCAACTCGTCGCATGAGGTGACCAAAGTATCTCAGTTTCAGCTTTAGCATCAGTCCTTCCAATGAACACCCAGGATTGATCTCCTCCAGAATGGACTGGTTGGATCTCCTTGCAGTCCAAGGGACTCTCAAGAGTCTTCTCCAGCACCACAGTTCAAAAGCATCAATTCTTCGGCGATCAGCTTTCTTCACAGTCCAACTCTCACATCCATACATGACCACGGGAAAAACCATAGCCTTGACTAGACGGACCTTTTGGCAAAGTAATGTCTCTGCTTTTTAATATGCTATCTAGGTTGGTCATAACTTTCCTTCCAAGGAGTAAGCGTCTTTTAATTTCCTGGCTGCAATCAGCATCTGCAGTGATTCAACCTATAGGCAAATAGTAGCACATCCTTTTTGATTAGTTGCAAACAGTTTAATCTGCTCCCTTCTGGAAGAGTTCCCAACTAGCATAAGTCACCAAATGTTGATGTGGTTGTGACATGACTTTAGGGAACAAAGTGATATCACAAGCATGTTTTATGTCAATTACAACAAAGGTGTAAGGCACAACATAATCTCACAGGTGCAGTCACTGAGCATGTGGGCCTATTGATATGCTAAACCTTGCCAGTTACCTAATAGATCTTGCTGACCTGATGGAAACATGATCCCAAATATTTTTGACTCTTTTTCATTAACCAGGGACTGAAAGAAGTTTGAATTAATCCAACCTATGTTAATCTGGTTTGGGCTATAAGATAGAAATTTTGTAATAAATAATATTTTCAGTTCCCCGAATAACAAGGAGCACAAGTAGGTTTTAAAAATTCTTGAGAAATCAACACTAGGTCTCTTGTCTTAACACTTGTAAATTGTTAGTCGCTCAGTCATATTCGACTGTTTGCTATCCCATGGACTGTAGCCCACCAGGTTCCTCTGTTCAGGAGATTCTCCAGGCAAGAATATTGAAGTGGGTTGCCATGCCCTCCTCCATGGGAATCTTCCCAACCCAGGGATCAAACCCACTCTCCTGCAGGTCCTGCATCATAGGTGGATTCCTTACTGCTGAGCCACCAGGGAAGCCCCCCACCAGTCCTCCCCAATCAAGTCCTCAAGTCAAAATCACATAAGCTTTTCATTTTATCATTTTATTGAATAAGCTTTATCAGAACTTTTATAAAAATTGGAAATCTTTCTGTTTTTTGTTGTTGTTGTTCAATAGTAAGAACAGAAAGTCACCACTTAATTCTATTAAGGCAAAAAAATGTGATTATAATTTAAATTGATAACAGGAAGATTGTACTAATTATCAATTTATTGCCCCTGAACTCCAATTCACCCCTTTTGCCTGCTCTGTAAAAATGGATTTGGGCTTTTTTACCGCTTCTTCAGGGCTTCCCTGGTGGTTCAGAGGTTAAAGCGTCTGCCTTCAATGCGGGAGACCTGGGTTCGATCCCTGGGTCAGGAAGATCCCCTGGAGAAGGAAATGGCAACCCACTCCAGTATTCTTGCCTGGAGAATCCCATGGACGAGGGAGCCTGGTAGGCTACAATCCACGGGGTCACAAAGAGTCGGACACGACTGAGCGGCTTCACTTCACTTCACTGCTTCTTCATAGCTAGATGCACAATGCCAGGCATTAACAGTAGAGGGCGATGGAGAGACACTGAAAAAGAAAAAGATTTTCTTTCTAGTTCTGATATGTTCACTTCTTCAGACTCAGACTCTTACCGAGTAAGGGGGTTGACAGTCTCAGGCTCCTGCAGCTTCCCCAGCCCTTCTCCTGCAGTGCATAGCAGCCAGCAATACCCAGATTCCAGAAGTTCTCTGAGTCACCGCAATAAGGTTTTGTGTGATGAGACAGCCCCATGTGGACACTTTTCTCAGTACCCTAGGGAGTTGAATTCCCACATGGTCTGGTGGGCAGGTTTCCAGCAAGTCCTGTCAGAGTCACCCCATAGCGGTTTCTCTGGGGCCAGTAAGTCATGACTGTGTCCTCAATGTCAAGGCCTTGATCTCAGCCCTGGACCAAGGTGGGGAGGAGCTTTTTCCCAGGGGTAATATCTGCTCCTTATAATCAGCTCTTCTTGTAATCTATATGGAAATAGATTTTTTTCCTGTTTCTTACTAGCCAGTCTCTCATTGCTCTAGTCGTGTGCTATAGCCATTAATTCTTTATAGTGCACTTTCCTTTTTGTTTACTCATTTCAAATTTCATCCATCCTGATTTGACTCAGACTAATACAGATACATATGTGTATCTGTTGTGTGTGTGTGTGTGTGTGTTCAGTCATTCAGTCGTGTCCAACTCTGTGACCTCATGGACTGCAGCCCACCAGGTTCCTCTGTCCATGGAATTTTCCAGGCAAGAATATTAGAGTGGCTTGCCATTTCCTACTCGAGAGGAACTTCCCTACCCCACCTGGGAAGCCCATACACACATACATACACACACACACACACACGTTTTAAAATTGAACTGTCAATGTAATTTTAAATTCTCTTGCTAACTAGAGTAAGTAGAGTGTTCCTAAGCATTGCTCCATGCATCACAGTCATCCTGTCATTTACTCATCACAATATACAATTGTTACTTTGGAGTGGATCTATGTCCCTAATTGCTACACTTCTAAACTCAAAGAGGGACATAGATTTACCCCAGAGTAACAACTGTGTATTGTGATAAGTATGATATGAAAATGATGTATATTGTTATGCTACTCACTGATTTAAGTTTTATTACTGGCTTGCTTAAATATATCATCTATAGGACATGAGAGGTGGTCTGGACTAACGGAGAAGCCCTGAACTTGGTGACCAAATATCTGGGTTTTAGCTCCAGACTGTGTCAACTTAGGTAAGTTTTAATATTCTCTGGCTTCCCTTGTGGCTCACCTGATAAAGCCTGCAATGCAGGAGACCTGAGTTCTATCCCTGGGTTGGGAAGATACCCTGGAGAAGAGAAAGGCTACCTGCTCCAGTATATTGGCCTGGAGAATTCCATGGACTGTATAGTTCATGGGGTCACAAAGAGTTGGACACGGCTGACCGATTTTCACACTTGCTCTTTACTAGGTAAGGGATGGGGTGAACAATACATCGAGAAAACTAAATCAATGTGATATCCTACAAAATAGAAATTACCTACCACAGTGTCTGTTTGCATATTCAATAAATGTTTACAGACTTAATTCCCTATTCACATTCACTTTTGTGAGGCTCAAACTAAAACTAATGAAAATATATATCAAAGTACTTTAGTATGAAGCACTCTATGAAGGAAAAGTGTAGTTATTTCATTTTCTCTCTTTTTTTCTTTTTTTTCCCCTGTATTCTGAAAGGCGATTTTTAACGTTAAATAAAATGCAGTGAGCACATGTCTGTGGCAGGACAAGCGTCGGGGACAAATGAGAGCAAGATTAACTGGTAACTGCCGCATGAAGAGTTGAAGTGTCGTGACAGAAAAGAGGTTAGGGAATTTGTTCAAAGGCACACTGAAGTGCAGCTTCAAAGACAGAACAG
Organism: Moschus berezovskii; assembly: GCF_049115385.1. Taxonomy (NCBI): domain Eukaryota; kingdom Metazoa; phylum Chordata; class Mammalia; order Artiodactyla; family Moschidae; genus Moschus; species Moschus berezovskii. Next base: position 28,191,336 of record NC_142462.1, on the reverse strand, counting down.
GGACGTGAGTGGCCAGGAAAAACAGCAGCGACAGACAGCTCACCCTGGCATTTGGCAATCAGTGATGGGTGACTGAGAACAAGGGCTCTGAAGAGAACAGGAGGCAGAGGCATAAATAGTGCCATGCGCTGAAAATAACAGCTGCAGCTGCAAGCCCACGCGCGCCTTGTCGAAAAGATGACGTCACATGTCAGCCCCTCAAGTCCGCGTGCACGGGCTGTTACCATCATAGTTCCAGCCTTAGCAAGCACCACAGCAACTTAACTGTGCTGCTTCTTATGCGCTAACATTATTTTCAATGATTTTTTAAAAAATGATATCATTTAATATTGAACATTTCACATGACTTGAGGACTGATTAAACTTCTCTAAGTATTTTGGAAGAAGTCAAGAAATGTGTTGCCTGTTTAAATAAATTTGTGGTTTGACCCTATGCTTCTATTTGTGATGAGAACGTGAAAGTGAATTTGTAGGGGAGTTGGTGTCTCACATATATATATCAGGTACGTTTGTGTACATAATATAAATATGTTGGTTGAGTATAATAAAAAATGCTCTGTGTGTGTGTGTGTGTGTTTAAATGAAATAAAAGTTACTTTGGAGATAAAACATTGATACAAAGACGATCAATGATTTTCAAATTTGGTAAATCTCGTTTTCATGAAGAAATATAATTTTCTACTGTATAAGAAAAAGCAATAGAATATGGATGAACTACCTGAATAATATAAGGTAAGTTTAAAAAAAAATAGGAAACTCAAACAGGTGCTCTGTAACAACCTAGAGGGGTAGGATGGGAGGGAAATGGGAGAGAGGTTCAAGAGGGAGGGGATATGGTTGAATCAGTCATATCAATCAACCATACCTATGGTTGATTCATACTGATATTTATCAGGGATCAGCAAAATTCCATAAAGTAATTATCCTTCAATTAAAAAATAAATAAATTTAAAAAGAAAGTAACAATACAAAATCTACTTTTTGTAATTTAATAAAAATGGAATCACACACTCATATACAAAATAAGCTTTATTATTGATTCACTTCTTTTGATATCCTTTGCACTAAAATAGCCATCTCAAAAGTCACTAAAGAACCCCCATATGTGTGTGTGCGTGCACATACTCAGTCATGTCTGACTCTTCGAGACCCCATGGACTCTAGCCCCCCCAGGTTCCTCTGTCCATGGGATTCTCCAGTCAAGAATACTGGAGTGGGTTGCCATTTCAATCTCCAGGGGATTGCCTTGATCCAGGGATGGAACCCATGTCTCTTGAGTCTGTCTCCTGCACTGGCAGGCAGATTCTTTACCAGATGCACCACTTGGGAAGCCCCAAAGAATTCCTAAGCAACATATTAAATGTGCTGTTGCCACCTATCCCTAGAAGAATTTCTGCTACATGTAAAATTCTTGAAAATCACCATCCACTCTACCTCCCCCTCCTCCAACCCGTTTTGATTTATGCTCTCTGACCTTTGATGTTAACATTAACGTTTCCTAGTTTCCCGAGACAAACTGTCTGAAACAAAGCTTTCATCTGAAGTATTGGTGGATATAATTCTAGAGCAAAAAGGTTAAGAGGAAAAACTTGTCAGATTTAAATGAGGGAAAGTAAAACCAGAGAGTGTTTTACCAAGTTAACTACAGCTTCAAATGTGAACACAGCTGGTTATGCAGCCATATTAGATGTCTGTGAAAACTATTATACTTCTGAGTCTTGGAGCAGACCATCAGAGAACAGGGAGAGAAGGATAAGAGTGCTATCCTGTTTCCTATCCCTTACTGGTAATATTTTGGCCATGGGAACATTAAATTGTCCACATTTCCTGCTATGCTGCTGTACTCTCCCTAGAAGATAAACCAGATCCCACACCTCAATAGTGCTGTGATTCACATGGGTCCTTAATAGATGGAGGAAACTTCCACAAGTCTGGTCAAGAGGAACCTGTACACTGGACCCGTCCCATTTTCTTCTGTGATAGTTAAGGTGGTGCTGTACCACAGGCCAGCCCTCACACGGGGGCAGGCTAAGACTTTAGTGACATCAGAAGATGAGGCAGTGAGGGTGGTGTCTAATAACCCTCCCTTTAGCAAGTGGCCACCTGCAATGCAGGAGACTTGGGTTTGATCCCTGGGTTGGGAAGATCCACTGGAGGAGGACAAGGCAACCCACTCCAGTATTCTTGCTTGGAGAATCCCCATGGACAGAGGAGCTTGGCGGGTTATGTCCATGGTGTCACAAAGAATCAGACATGACTGAACAACTAAGCACAGCACAGCAAGTGGTTGAGGACCTAGCGATAAGTGGATTTGGCAGCTGAGACAAAGGAGGAGAAAGTTACTCAAACGTGGTCCAATGCAGATGTCTATTCTTCACGCACTCTTTCTCTAAAAGAATCTCATGAACGTTTACTGTTACAACTATCATATCTATATAAAAACAAAGCAAATAGATAAATAACAGCACAAATCACTACCATCAAAGCAGCTTGTAAACTTAAAACTTCTAACTACTTGAAATCCCTGCCAGTATATCAAACTGATCTCTTAAATTCCATAAATGGCTCAATATACCAATCTGTGGAATGGATATAGCATCCTCGGAAATGTGTACAGTATTAAATGACTGTTGAAATTAAATAAAAATTGTATTAAATGAGAATATATATATATAGTATAAAAGCACAATGTAAAGACACCTTATACACTCAACGAATGCTAATTTCCTATACTCTCATGCTTCATTCTCCTTCAGAATATGTTTTAAAATTATGATTATCTTCCCAGTTCATATAGAGAAATGAGCACTTTTGTTTTCTATTTCAACCATACTCCTATCTGAATAATTAACACTAAAATAATATCTGGCATTCTTAGAATCTTAATCTTGACAAAAGACCCTGTTATTGGAGAACTATAGGTGGGAGAAACTACACTTTGGCTTAAAGTAACCCAATTTTGGAAAATGTTTTCCTTTATAACTTTATCAGCAATCTCTATACAGCTGTTTAAATGGTCATTATGGAAGAATCAAGGAAGGTTTTGAAGACAGAAAATAAAAAGGCTCCTGTTACGTGTACTCTGTTTTCTATGCAACCCTCAGAGGTAGAGCTTGTAAAAATAGTTTCTTTACAAAGATACATGGAACAACTGATTTGAACCAGATGTTGCTGTAACTATTAGTTTCATTACAAAGAAATAAATATGATCAAGAATTGGGAAATATATATGTGAAACATTTAATTAAACTTTAATTAATTCCAGTTAAAGGGTTTTATTTATTATTTTCTTGATTATTTTAATGCTTTGGCAGTCTTCATAGCCTAGAAAAATACTGAGTAAAGAAATAATCTCACTTTTAATACATTTCAAACAAAGAATCCTGCAAGTATCAATTTATTACTGAATTGGATAGGCAGATTTGAAAAATAATGAATAAAGCATGCCAGTAATGAGAACTACAATAAATGAACTTTTTTTAAATGGCCAGCCATGCAGCATATTAGACATAACTGAAGACTTAGTGATCTGAAAGATAAAGAGAAATACTCAGAATGTTACAAGAGAGATAAAGAAATAGTTAATATGAAAGGGAAGATTATATACATATATAAATAGATGACAGGTTTAAAAAGTCTAACAGATGTCTGATCAGAATGAGATTATAGAGAGGATGGAGGTAAGCAAAAGGACTGTGGCTGAAAATTTTCCAAAATTGGTGGATGATCTAAAATCATGAATTGAAGAAAACCTGTGAATCACAAATATTGTTCAAAAAAGAAACCCACACTTAAACACATTATAGTGAAACTCTTAAAGTTCTAAGAGAAGGAGAATATCTTAAAAACAACCTGAAGATAAAAGATGTCCAACAGAGGATTGGATATTAGACAAAAAGCACTTTTGTTAACAGCTATACATATTAGAAGCTTAGAGACTAGGAGAAAAAATAACTGCCATTGAAAAATTTTACAACCTGTAAAATAATTTTTCATGAATGATATCAAGATTCTTTAGAACAACAAATTGAAAGGATATATTACTAACAGATCAACTGAAGAGTCTACTAAAGGTTGCATTTCAGGAAACTGGAAAATGAACCTGAAATATGTTCTGAGATGCAGAAAGGAATTATTAGCAAAAATAATCATAAACAAGTTAATCTATAAATATCAATAAATTTCTGGCTTTAACCAAGAACAGTAATATTTAATGATCTTTATTTTCAATGATAAAAAATCACGATCAAACTAAAACCATATACACAAAAGCACTATATTTGAGAGAGAGAAGCTGAATCAAAGAATTCTTAAGGTCCCTGTATCATACCACAAAGTATATAATATTGGCTCATATTAAATTTAGATTAAATGCTCATGTGCATTTCAGCAAAGCTACTGAAAGAATAAAAATACACTATTAGAAAAATTGTAAGGAAAGAAAAGGAAATGTGAAAATATTCAACTTAAAAGAATTTACAAAAAAGAAAAGCTACATTAAAATATATTAGAAAAATAGCAGGCGCTAAAATGCTCAAAATTAATCCAAATATACAAATATCATAATCAATTAAATGAACTAAACACTGCTTAAAATACACAGGATTTCAGTCAATCTGCTGCTGCTAAGTCACTTCAGTCGTTTCCGACTCCATGTGACCCCGTAGACAGCAGCCCACCAGGCTCCCCTTTTCTCTGCTGAAACATATATCCCTACACTCCATGCCTAGAAGGATATCTTTAAAGATTATTACTACTATTTGTGCTATTCTAAAAAATAATGTAGATTTTTGCTTTCCCCAGGAGACAACTGCCTCCTGTTGGTCCAGCTCTTGATCCCTGGAGATAAGACCACCTGTTCCTTAGTGCCTTCTACTCCCCTCATCCCACTTGCCACCATGACCTTGTGTCTGTGACCATAACCTCCACAATGACCCCTTCCTCTTTGTTTTAAATAAATACCACTAATCTTTACATACACTTTACTGAGCTATGAGTTTACAACCTCCAATAATTTAATGTCAGGATCTTCCACTCTGATCCAAGGAATATACCAAGATACTGTCATAAGGATATACCTCATACTTTTAACATACTTTACAACTTCACTGTGATATTGTTAGGGACCCTGAACATTTTCTATGTTTTCTTCATGTAAATAGCATGTTAGTGGGGAATCTGGTTATGGGACAAGCCTCCAAAGTCTTCTAATATTTGTTTTACTCTTTTTACTCTCATAATAGAGTGTTGTCTATGCTATTAAGGGCAATTTATACCCTACTCACTAAAATTCTCCTCTACTCTTTATGATACACAAATACTTTAAATAATTAAACTGAAAAATCACATCAAGACATCAAGGAATCAATTGTAATATAGCTTTTTCTTAATGCTGCCTGGATCCAGTTTTGATGTCCTGGCTAGAGACCAGTCAGTTTCGCATCTTGAACAGCTGATTAAATCTGCAGTCCGACCATTTCCCTTATTTGAGTCTTGCGCTCCAGGTCACTATGCAATGTCCTAACTGTCCCAGGACCAGATACCAGACAACTAGGAACACTCCTAAACCCTAGAGAGTGAACACTTATTCAAATTAGCCAATCTAGGGAAGTCCCTGGTGGTCCAGTAGTTAGAACTCAGTACTTTCACTACAATGGCCTGGGTTCAGTCTCTGGTTAGGAAATTAAGATCCCACAAGCCATGCAGTGAAAACAAAGAAAAACAGCAATAACAAATTAGCCAGTCTACTGGGAGCCTGTGAAACATAGCTAACTGTCCTTTTTGCCCCCTCCCCTTCCCACCACCATACATAAGCTCTTCCCAGTGACTGGTTTGCTGTCATCCTGTCTCATATATAGCTCCCTGATGGCTCTGCCTAGCCACCTTCTTTTGTTTGGAGTAGTAAACAACAGAGTTCTGCCTTCCATTGATCCAAGCATCAGTGTGCTGTGTCCTGCCACCAAAAGAAACCTGAAATATTAAAAAAAAAAATGTCCCTGGGTTATCTCCTCAACCAGACTTGGCTTCATCTAGATGTGGTCCATGCACACCAGAACTAAAGGAATCTAAGTAAAACCACATGAAAGAGCCAGCCACTCCCAGGTTTTCACAGATGATGCTTTATCTCAGGTTGGTATCTTAAAAGATGATCCTCCTCCAGAGTCTCAAATGGCTTGGATATATATGGATGGTTCTAAATCCTATTATCTGACTGGAGCTCCCATTATCTGACTGGAGTTCAACTCAGCCTTAGGAGAGGTGGGAGGAAGGAAAAATCAATAAAACCCCTAGCATCTACCTACCTCTTCCTTCCTTGACGTCTACCTCTCTCCCTTGTCTAATTGCTATTCCTACTATTGCCCCAGAAGTGGGAAGTTTTCTTTTGTTTCCACTTAACTTTAGGAATGCACTCAAAAATATACATTTAGGAGTCACCTGGATGTGATATTGTAGTTCCTTGAAGAGACCTCTTTGAAGCTTGAACTAGTCAAGAGAGGGCTAATTTGAAGTGTTGTATTCTGTGTTATGCGTTAGTTTCTCAGTCTTGTTCAATTAATTATGGAAAAATTGAGCAATCTCACAATCTTCTTATACTGAAGAATCATCCTGAACTATATTCATATCAATTTTCTTCTGTCAGAGAAAGGCAGCTAATTTCAAAGCCATGATCAAAAACTCTTCGTCTTTTTCTATCTTAAAGGTCATATCCTTTGGCTGAGCAGGTATATTTTAAAGGAACTCAAAAAGAATATTGAGCAAGGCAGCCAAAACAAACAGGGTGATCTCTGGACAAGAAATATCTCAGACAGATCACTTTCAAACCAATTTGATTGACTTGAGGCCTATCTCCTTTCTTTTCTTTAGGTGAGCTGTTAATAAGCAGTCAAAAAAAAAAAAAAAACAACAAATTCAAACTGTAGTAAATCCTCAATACAGATAAAATAAATGTTTAAGTAGCTGGAACTTGATTGTTCTTTCTATTGAAAAATAAAAAGGAGGTTTATTAAAGTATTAGCAAATCATAACAAGTGTTAGCACGGAGATCTTAAAAACATCCATTCAAGACTTTGGAGTTTGGTGCTATAATTAATCTCCTGTATCCTCTATTCCAAATATTAAATACACATTGTGAACTTAGTTTAAAAACTTTGAAACATATCACAAGATAATTCTTAATAGATTCCTGGAAACAAGTTGAATTTATCCACTTATGTATATAAAATATGTCACAATGAAAATAACCACCTAAGAGATCATGTTTATCTCTGAAATCTGTGGTCGCACCACAGGTTTATGTGACCATCTAAATCTCTTGCAAGTCATGTAGGATTATGTCAAAATACATTTCCAGAAAAGATGTTTACATAACCACATGTTCATTGTAAATCTGCAAAGAAAAAATTTCATATGGCAGTCAATAAAGTTTAATTTTAAAAGTTTAACTTTTAACTTTTAAATATTTCTTAATTCTTTGTAAAAATGAAAGCATAAGAATAGGAAATAGACCAAATTTATCTGCAACATCTCAGTGAAAGAGTCCTTTTGCTTGTAACTTGATACATTGGTCTTCTATTATATAAACTGGATAGTGATTATATTATAAGCTTCTCCATGAACAGAGAATTATTTCTAATCAAAGCATTCACAAATATTTATAACCAGTAGCTCTGATTGGAAACTAAAGTTGTGGATTTTAGAGTGCAATCTGTAGAATTCTGATTAAATTGAGAAAAAAGAATCTCATAATGCATAATAGTCTTATTTGTGGAGTCTCCAGATACTTATTTTGGCTTGACTCTTTTTTAGCTTAACTGAATGTGGCTATAATTAAAAGGATGGAACACTTAACTACAATACTATAAAGTGTTTACTGTGAGTACTATTCTTTAGAGAAATATGTAAGAAGGGAAGAAACTTCCTTCTTAACCATTTCTTGTAGGATTTATTAATATTTATGCCCTTGAATAAAGAAGGACTTACAGACAACTATGCCAATCTGAGCTATATTGCACTCCAATTATTAAAAACAATAGCACCAATTTACTGTCTTTGATTTACAAAGTACATTAATAAATGTTGCCTCAGTTACTTTCAAAGCAAGCAAGATAGTCTGAAAAGTCCTCACTACTGTCATTTTTATAAAGAGTAAACTGAGATTATGGTGAGATTAATATGAACCAAAGGTCACAAACATCATCTGTGATGGAACCAAGAATATAAGCTTTGTAAACTCTATAATTTTACCCCTTTTGTCTGTCCTACCATTGTGCCTTAGGACACCCTCTGTGACATGAGTATAAAATATATCTGCATTTGTGTATCTATTTCCTTCTCTCCCATATATGTATGTGTGTACACATATATGGGGCCTCCCTGGTAGCTTAGATGGTAAAGAATCTGACTGCAATGCAGGAGACCTAGGTTTGATCCCTGGGTCCAGAAAATCCCCTGGAGAAGGGAATGGCAACCCTCTTCAGTATTCTTACCTGGAGAATTCCATGGACAGAGGAGCCTGGTGGTCCATGGGGTCACAAAGATCGGACATGACTGAGCCACTAACACACACACACACACACACACACACACACACTCACACACACACTTATATAGCTATGCTTAATATATTTAGAACATATGAGCAAATATTGCACTAGATACTATGTACATATATACATGTATATGGAGAAGGCAATGGTGCCCCACTCCAGTACTCTTGCCTGGAAAATCCCATGGATGGAGGAGCCTGGTAGGCTGCACTCCATGCGGTCACTAAGGGTTGGACACAACTGAGCGACTTCACTTTCACTTTTCACTTTCATGCATTGGAGAAGGAAATGGCAACCCACTCCAGTGTTGTTGCCTGGAGAATCCCAGGGACGAGGGAGCCTGGTGGGCTGCCATCTATGGGGTCACACAGAGTCGGACAGGACTGAAACGACTTAGCAGCAACAGCAGCAGCATACATATATATTTATATTTTTGTTCACTATCGTTTGACAAACCATGAGAAAATGTTTAATAACCACTCTTTTTAATTCTATAGGATTAAAATTTTAAATGTGATAGAACTCATAGAGATCTAGAGAGGCTAGGTGAGTCATTCAAGTTCCCATTGCTGTAGAAACATCAGATCCAGAAACACTTCTTCATCCCCATCTGATGTTCCCTATTCATACATTTCTTGTTTTCAAATGCTACTAAAAACTGTGATTAAGTTCATTTCTTTCTTTAAATCTTAAATTGTTTTTGGCTTTTCAAACTGTATGGCATGAATTAGTGTATTCATTTTATATAATCACGTTGAGAAAGGTAGACCACATGAAATGTCTCCTTTACAGTGTAAAATATGGAGGTTCCAGCACATTAATGTCAGCTGTAAACAGCAGTTCTCTTGGGAAAGAATTGAAGGTTTTTTAGTTATTATAACAATGATCTGTGAAGTAAGTTTTGTGAGAAAATCATTGCTTTAATTATATTGTGTACATAATGGTCAGCCTCCAAATCTGTTGTTGTTCAGTTGCTCAGTCCTGTCTGACTCTTTGCACCCTCATGGACTGTAGCACACCAGGCTTCCCTGTCCATTACCAACTCCTAGAGCTTGCTCAAACTCATGCCCATTGAGTTAGTGATGCCATTCAACCATCTCATCCTCTGTCATCCCCTTCTCCTCCTGTCTTCAATCTTTCTCATCATCAGGGTCTTTTCCAATGAGTCAGTTCTTCGCATTAGGTGGCCAAAGTATTGGAACTTTAGCTTCAGCATCAGTCCCTCCAGTGAATATTCAGGATTTATTTTCTTTAGAATTGACTGGTTTGATCTCCTTGCAGTCAGTTCATCTCAGTTCAGTCACTCAGCCATGTCCGACTCTTTGTAACCCCATGGACTGTAGCACGCCAGTCTTCCCTGTCCATCACCAACTCTTGGAGCTTGCTCAAACTCAAGTCCATCAAGTCAGTGATGTCATCCAAACATCTCATCCTCTGTTATCTCCTTCTCCTCCTGCCTTCAATCTTTCCCAGCATTAGGGTCTTTTCCAATAATTTGGCTCTTCCCATCAGGTGGCTAAAGTATTGGAGTCCAAGTATTGGAGCCAAAGAATTGCAGTCCAAGGGACTCTCAAGAATCTTCTCCGGCACCACCATTCAAAAGCATCAGTTCTTCAGTGTTCAACTTTCTTTATGATCTAACTCTCACACCCACACATAACTACTGGAAAAACCATAGCTTTGACTAGATGGAACTTTGTCGCACAGTAATGTCTCTACTTTTTAATACTCTATCTAGGTTTGTTATAACTTTTCTTCTTGTTATAATTTTTTTGTTATAACTATTCTTCTCCAAGGAGCAAGTGTCTTTTAATTTCATGGCTGCAGTCACCATCTGCAGTGATTTTGGAGCCCGAGAAAATAAATTCTGTTACTGTTTCCACTGTTTCCCCATCTATTTGCTATGAAGTGATGGGACCCAAATCTGAGTTTTATTAATCTCACTGTTATTTGTGTTGGCTGGGGCTTCATGATATGAACTGATCTCACCTGGGCAATTTTTTTTTTTTCACTGACGATCAATAATAAATGAGTGACTCTGTTCCAAGTTCTTTCCACTGTCTTCATCCCAGCTGCTTACAGGAGAGATGTCCTTCTATGATGGTGGCAGAGGTGAGAGAGAACAAGCCTTATTGCACAAGCATTGTTCACGCCTCCATTAGCTTCACATTCATTAAATTCATTGAACAAAGATGTTGCATGGCCAGGCCCAGAGTCAAGGGGATGAGATGAATACCCTACTGACAATGGTAGATTCCTTCACAGTTAATGTGGCAAAAGCAACGGATGCCTAACAGTATTGCTGAGGAGGGAGTAAAGTGTTGGAACACTAACCCATTCTACTATTTATTTAAAGGAGAACTGTGTTCAGGTGTGAACATACACATACACTCCGTGTATATCCCTGAATTTCTCATCCATATTCTGAGAGCTATTTTTCTCCAAAGAAAAGGAAAAGTTTCCCATGAGAGCTTTCAATTCTTACTTGAAATAAACACAGCTTAACAAATAACTTCTAGATTCATGATTTCAACAAAACTCCTGGACTTGCTTAATCTCGTCAGAGAGTGCAGAGCTACTAGAACTACAGTTATCTCACAACATCATCTGTTGGAAAACTTTGCTTTTTACCATGATAATTTTGTAGGTTACTTCTACAAACCTTTGGGAAATAGATCATTAAATATCCACTACAGTGCTCCATATCAGCCTCTTTGGAAGGCAGAATACTCACCATGGCACTTGTAAAATAAAAATTTGCACAGAACCAGTTAAATAGGCAAGGAAGACTAAAGATCATTGCAATTGGAGAGAGAGAATAAACTCAAGTCAGCTGAAACAAAAGCCTGGAGAGATTTTAAAACCTTGAGTGAGTTAGTGGGAAAGTACTGGAGGATGTTAAGTGGGGAGGTTGGTTAAAATGATTAGACTCTTGTGCTTGCTAATTGTCACTTAGGGAAGTCAGGCTTCCATTTTCCGAAGAGACTGGGAGAGAGGGGTTCTATCACCTTTGCTGATTATATTCAAAGAAATTAATTCCAGGTCCTAGAGAAAGGTATTCTTGAGTTGGAAAACTGGTAGGAGGCTGTGAGAAGATTCTCATCTCAAAAGGGCAGAGTAGAATGTGAAATTTCAAGTTTTCTGAGATAAATGCTCTAAGAAAAGGGAGATCAAAAGCCTAAAGATATGAAGAAAGATGTCTAAAATTCTGTCAACTGATTTAGACTTTTAGACATTTTGTTCACAATCAAGTTTGGCAAAGAAGAGAAAGAAGACTAAGAATTTGAAGCAGAATCTGACAATTTAAAGGCTCAAGTCCTCAGGATTTTCTTTGACTGTATCTGTTACATTTGTAGAGAATATATGTGTGTGTGTGTGTGTGTGTGTGTATTAATATATATGTGTGCATATATTAATATGGGCTTCCCTGATAGCACAGTTGGTAAAGAATCTGCCTGCAATGCAGGAGACCCTGGTTTGATACCTGAGTCAGAAAGATCCCCTGGAGAAGGGAATGGCTACTTACTCCAGTATTCTTGCATTTTCCTTGTGGTTCAGCAGGTAAAGAATACGTCTGCAATGTGGGAGACCTAGGATCTATCCTTAGGTTAGGAAGATCTTCTGGAGAAGGGGAAAGCTACCTACTCCAGTGTTATGTGCATATATATATATACACACACACACACACACACACACACACATATACAGATAAATTCTGCTCTTTAGAGTAGTTATCAGATAAATCTAAGGGTATTTTGATGAAATCAGATTTTTGGTTCAGTAATTTTAAAATTTATGTCCTAAATGCAAACAAGTTGCCTAAAAAATCAACAAGACTACATATTTCAATTCTTGGGGAATTCAAAAATTATCATTCTTTATCTCCATGTCTCAGTCCTGAACTACCTGTTAAAACTGAGATAAATTATTTCTCAAGGCAAGTTAGACCTTGGGAAATCTTAGGTCATAACTGCAGGGACCTGGGCATCCTAATACTAAACCCAGACCCAGAAAGACTCATCTACTGTGTCCTGTATGGACTCTTGACCACAGGGCAGAGATGACCCAGTAAGACTGATAATGGCATAGAAGAGCAGAGGAGAATGTGTGCCCCCTCCCCCCGAAAGAGTGAAGCAAAAAGACCAGGCTGGTCCTGTTTACTCCCTTGGAGAGATGCAAGTGAAGAGATTGAGAGGACCTGGAAAACGGAACAGGGACTATCTAACTATCGAACTATATCATAACTATCGAACTATATCATAACTATAGAACTATCATGCTAACTATCACAGAAGGAAAAAAATGCTCGGTGGCCTTAGCTGACCCACAACCACACACTAGTAAGTGTTTACTTGTGAGCTTTTCATAATTGGAGTGGTTATATGCCTGATGACGCTTCCCAGGTGGCACTAGTGGTGAAGAACCTGTCTGCCAGCGCAGGAGGCGTAGGAGATATGGTTTGATCCCTGTGTTGGAAAGATCCCCTGGAGGAGGGCATGGCAACCCCCTCCAGTATTCTTGCCTGGAGAATCCCATGGACAGAGGAGCCTGGCGGGCTACAGTCCATGGGGTTGCAGAGAGTTGGACAGGACTGAAGCAACTTAGCACAGCACGGCACACACGCTTAGTGGCTCATAGTCCTGGTCTATTACCCCATGTGTACATATGCATTCTGGGAGAAGGAAGTTCTTTAAAAGTGTAAGTGTACACCTGAAACTAATATGCTTAAATCAACCATAATTTAATAAAATAATATTTTTTAAAAAGAAATTATATCTGGAGTATATTTCATTAGTTGTCCTCTATTATGTAATTTTCCTCCCCAAGAGAGGAATTAGGCTAGATTTTAACCTACGAAATTCCTAACTGGGAAGATAAATCTGATGAAAAAATACACTAAGTTCAAAGCTAAAGATATAATTCCATTCATTCACTGTTTTATATTTGGTGTTTCATAACTGCTCTTATTCTCTTGGATAATTTAGGATAGACAGTGCTGTTGAAAGTATATGATTATTAAATGAGAGTAAGTATTGATATGTTCTTCTCTGGTAAATTAAAATTAAACAATCTGGGGTTTTCTCAGATCATAAACAGAAATACTGGTACTTGACGAAAATAACTTAAAGTGACTTAAGGTTATAATTTTGATCTTGTAACACTTTAGTAAAACATAAATAACAAAGCTGATTTTTCTCTCGGATATGATATTTCTTAAGTAGTGAGTAAGACAGCCATACAGTAATTTTTTAGGACCAAAGTCTGGACCCTTAGAAAATCTTCCCCATGTTTAAAAGTTTTCAAGGAGAAGGAAATAAAAGTTGAGAGAACTTTCAGACAGAGTCAAAAGTAATAACACTGTTCTTGGTACATAACCCATCATTAATTTAACAATAATAGAGAAGAAGAGTTCCCCAAAGCACTAGAAGAGTGTTGTCATTATGGGAGTCATGCAATTGATGTGAAAACAGAAGTCTCAGGTTAAATAAGGATGCACTGTTGGAAAATCACATGGTAGAGTGTTACAAGAGATGGAGCTTGGAGTTTAACCGTACTTCTAAAGTTACATATTGATTTAGTAATGGATATCTGGATGTATGCTATGACCATGTTTATTTAAGTAACTATATTTAAGTCTACACTCAGAGTTATTATCTATATATCTATACTTGTGCACATATTTATTTCCTAAATTGAAAGTTATTTACTAAGGATTTTCGTACTGTTATTTTAAGTAGCATTATTAAAATAGTTTTGCTCATAGATATAAAGTGAGCACATTCATGAAGCATTTTTAAATAGCTCTTTTAAATTTTACTTTTATTTTTTGGCCCCACTAGGTCTTCTTTGCTGCACGCAGGCTTTTCTCTTTTAATAGTTGCGGCAAGAGGGGCTACTCTCTAGCTGTGGTACACAGACTTCTCATGGTAGCTTCTTATTGCAGCTCATGGACTCTAGGACACAGGCTCAGTAGTTGTGGCACAAGGGCTTAGTTCCGTGGCATGTGGTTCAGAATTGGGTTGGATGGCATCACTGACTCAGTGCACACGAGTCCGAGCAAACTCAGGGAGATAATGAAGGGAAGCCTGGTGTGCTGAAGTTCATGGGGGCCGCAGAGTTGGACTTGACTTAGCAACTGAACAACAACAGCAAATGTGGAATCTTCCTGCACCAGGGATTGAACCTGTGTTCCCTGCATTGCAAGGCAGATTCTTTACCACTGGATCACCAGGGAAGTCCCATGAAGCATAATATTCTGTATCTGGGTGAGGAAAATCATTACTTCAAGTGGCATATATTTTATATTTAATGAGGAAACATGGATTTATGCAACTCCTTGGTTGTTTCTATTATTTGAGTAATTCATATTATCTTGAAAATAGTGCTCAGAAAAAAGTATGTGTTAAAATTACCTGGTTTATTTCATGATATCTACATTCACTTTTAAATTTTAGTTTGCTGTGAAATATTGGGAACCTCACACTGGCAGAATTCAAGTGGTGGTATTTTAAATGCAGACACACAGCATCATTAGTCTACACAGTGAGCCTTATACCCAAAGATGCAGATTTCTTCTGGCTGGACCCCCTGGGCGATTGGCATTCTATTTGTGGTGCTTGCTATTAATGAGAAGGGCTCTTGTGGAGCTGTGTACCTCCCACTAATCAGTGTAAGACAGTTGAACAAACCATCTTCAATTTTTCTATTCTTTAGCATTTTATAAAAATAATGATAAAATATCACTTTCTTATACAGAATTTTTTTTTTTTTTGAGTCAAACAGGTAAAATGGAGTTAAAATGAACAAACTAAAAAGTTACTGGCATATGGCTCATTAGTGATATAAAATCAGCTGTTTCAAAACCTCAATTTCATGTTGTGCAGAAGATGTTTTCTTAGTAAAGAACAAACAGTGTTAACTAACCCAGCTGGAAAGTACATTCTAGAAGACATTTGGATATTTGGTTCCTTTTCAGTTACTACTGACTCATTTGTTATCTGGAACTTTGAATCTGACTTTCCCATCTAAATGTTTAAAAACCACTTTTGATGATTAAACAAAAAATCTGTAACTGATAGAAGAAAAGTAGGAACTTTTTGCTATTTTATTGTGGTGGCTGACCAGACAGATATAATAATAAGCTCTTACAATTATAGGAATCTGAGGTTTCAAGTAGCCTGCCAGGATCCCCTGTCCATAGAATTCTCCAGGCAAGAACACTGGAGTAGGTTGCCATTCCTGTCTCCAGGGAATCTTCCCAACCTAGGGATCAAACCTGGGTCTCCTGCATTGCAGGCAGATTCTTTACCATCTGAGCCACCAGGGAAGCCATATATATATATATACATATATATGTCATAAATATAAAACATCTACTTATATAATTGAATTTGAATTATCATACAGCATAATTATAAAACCAATCCAATAAGATAGGCACTGTTTGCACTAGTGATACTTGACCAAAGTCGAAGTGATTTAACCAAGAATACAAAAGTAATCATTAATAAAACTAATACCATAATCTCAATCTTATGTCTCCCAGTCCTTTTTCATTAATATGCTCTTGCCTTATTAACAGTTTAATTGTCCTTCATTTACCAGGTATTTATTGAGTATTTGTATTGTATAATCCCATTGCTTTTGTAGTTATGAAACCAAAATTTGAGTCTTATCTTTAAAAATCATTATTTATTTGGGGACATTGATAATGAAAGAACATTAATGCCTGGAATGATTGGTGTGAAAATGGAGAAACATGTCAGTAAAAATGATGGTTGAAGGGAGGAAGTAATGAACTCTGAAGGGCTGGACTAAGGAGAATTTTCAGGGGGAAAGCAATTGGACAAGGTATAGAAGGATGAGCACACGTTTCCTATGGGAGGAAAGCAGAAAGGACTTTCCACTTACACAGGAATCATCATGGGCTTATGAAGTAACTCAGGGTCTACAGAATCATCAGTAATTCTCTGGCTGGCTGGACAAACAGGAAGGGGCTGGTAATGAAAGGCTCTCTCTTTTGAAGAATTATTTGGAAAGCAATATACTTGGAGCATTATAGAACTGCAGGAGATTACTGAGATCACAGAATCCAATTTCTTTATTTTACCCATGAGAAAATCTAAGCTCCCAGGAAAAAAAATATAACCACCTGCCTAAGAGTAAACTAGTTAGAAGAGAGGCAAAACTGACCCCCTGAACAGAGATTGGCTTATTCTAGTTGGAGAATCATATCCAACTAGCATCATACCTGGGTCTTTTTGAATCATATCTGAAGGCATGTTTCTAAGGAGATGTGAAAAAATTAGATGACAAAAATAATCTGTGTGAAATAGAAACTTAAAAAAAAAAAAACCTACTAATTTTGAATTCCTGACTCTTAGGGAAATAGCCAGATATTCTACCTCTGGCTAAGTGGATTCTACTACACAGAGGACCAGTATATTAACATTTTTTTTTTTGTATTTACACTAAAGAGATTGGGTAGCAACTATTTAAAATAATAGACTTCAGCCCACATGGAAAAATTCAAAAATTAATTCATGACTTAAAAACATTAAATTTCTAATCATCTTCTAATACCTTCAAGGGCAGTTCAGTTGCTGAGAATTCTCAAGATGTCGTTATTATCATTATGCTGAATTATTTACAAACTTGTATCAAAGCACCAGATTAAATTGCTTTGGTCTTATGTAAAATTCCTCTGATCTTTGGCAATCATTACTTATTTACAGCTTCCATAATTTTCCCTCTTTGCAGAAAAAAGAAAGTTTCTCAACTATAGCTAAAAAGCCCTATTTTACTTTTATAGTAAAAACTGTCTCTAATATAAAAAAAGTTAAAATGAAAAGCCATAGTCACTAAGATTTAGAAGCATGATTTTCTATGTGAAAAGCAGATTGTCTAAACAGTTTCTTTCCCTGAGAGAGATATTCATAATATTTATTATAAAATATAAATATTAGGTTTCTTGCTTCGTGTGAACTATTTGTAGGTATAGTAAATATAATACTTTTAAAATAAAACTAGGATAATAGCAACAGTTAATGTTTACATTTATTAGAACACATGTGAAGAGTACTTCAAGAAAATGTTAGAAAATTAAATAAAAATTTCCCATATGACTGGAAAAATACTCAGCACATGATCTTGGGCTGAAATTGGCTGTTGTTTCATACTGTGGCCTTAAACAGAAAGGCTCTATGTTTAATATGGATAATTTCCTAAAACCTGGAGTTGAGTAAGTTTGTACAAGAAAAATTGATGCTGAATGTTCTAGTTTACATATTGATCTGTAGCAACCAATTTGTCTTTAACTTAGAACTGTCTACTATTACTCTGACAGCCTTAAGCAATTTAAGGAACAACTTAGATAAATGAATTTTTTTTGTATTTTTGATTCATCAATGTTGCTAAAGACTCACAAAAAGTCTCTATAAGACTAAACTTTTTCTAAAGAATTAAATGAAAATGTCTATGACAATTACAATTCAGAACCTTTTACTTAAACAGAAAACCAGATTTCTTAGGATAAAATTAGTCCCAGAAATTAAAATACTGTTAATATCCGATTACTTTGTAATATATATGATTTTAGACCAGCAGAACACCATTTACAAATGTAACTTATTAATAACTAAAGTTGACCTTTAAATATTTGGAGAAATTTGTGGTTGTTCAGTAGGGATAATTAACAAGAATAAACTATGAATCAAATGTCTAAAATATTCAGAGTAGTATGAAATGAGAGTTGTGCAACAGTATTTTCTATTTTGTCCTTCCTCCCTGCCTGGGTATGAAAATAACGTGGTAGAAAGAGCATTCAGGTGAAAACAACAAAATTTAAGACCAGCTTTGTCCATAATTAGTAATTTAATTTTGAATAATTGAATGAACTCTCTGAGTACACTTCTTCATCAGTAATTTGGAGAACAATACTAATAATAGGTAGTAGCCAGTGGAATGAACACCATTGTTAGCTTCCTTAGAAAGATGAATAGACTGAGGCGCAGGAGAAGTGCTGGCACTGCTTATATACCAAGCAGAGCATGTGTCCTTAGACACTGTGAAGTACTGACACCCTGGCTGATTTGTTCATTTTCACTTGGTTGTCAATTATTCATTATTAGGGCTTGAATTAGAAAGATTTTGGCGAATTGAAAATCGTATTCCAAATGTTTCCTAGATCATTTTCTTATTTTTCCAAATGGAGAATGAGCTTATTTTCATAATATATCTATTTGGGACAGGGTAGATAAAATGAGAAGTCTCTAGCCAACTGTAATGTGTCACTGTCATTTCCTGGTTTAGCTCTGTAAGAGGTTATTAGTAAGAGAAACTGGATGAAGGGTAGACAGGAACTTCTCTTTACTATTTTATGCAATTTCTTGTGAGCTTATAATTCTTTCAAAATAGAGTTTAAAAAAGAATTGGTTTTCCAGGTTATTTTTATAGAAAAGTGCACAAAATATTTCAGCAACATAAAGGAAGAAAATATTAGAACCTCTATTACTATCTTTTCTGTCTTTATTCCTTCAAATTTTCTGTTTTTATGTTTATTTTATAATGTACATAACGTATTGCAGACATACATTCAACTTTAGAAGTTAAAAAACAACTGGGCATCCTAAATCAAAACTATTATTTACTTTTTACTATTATGTATGTGCTATGCTATGAAAAATTTAAAGATCTCTTTAAAGGAGAAAATCAGATACTTTGGAGCCAAATTGGGGTTATAAATCAGGCTCTTTCAATTATTAACTAAATAATTCAAGACAGGGTTCTCAGTTTGAGTCTCAGTTTTCTCCTTTAGTTAAAAAAGATAAGAATAGTACTCCTTGTATTGCAATATGCACATGAGATTTTTATTTTTTGCTTAGCATATAAAGACCCCAATAAATATCAGCTTGCTTTCCCCTCTCTTTGAGAAAACTAAGACTTCTACAATACATATTTGTGCTATGTCTCCATTCATTACAATGAGTGGTTGGAGAATCTAGAGGTAATTAGAGAGTACTGTATCTATACAGGATCTTTAAAATTAATCAAAATTCCCAAATATCATGGAATTCCTACTTTGGGCAAATCACTGTTCTCAGTCTGTATTGCAATATCATTGAATAGTCCTCGGTTAATACTGTCTCCCCAATGAAAGATAATTCTATTGAGGAGGAAAAAAAAAAAGACTTGCCAAGTTTTCTAGTGTTGTTTTATGCTTTAGTTTCCCAACCTTATTTTATTTTAGAGTGGTTGGAAGTGACACAGAGTATCATGTTAAATTTTAAAAGAACTGAACTTTGTAATGTAAACTGTATTTATACAATGATGAATGTGTTGACTTAAGAAGTGACAGGTTACTCTTCCAGGCAGATGACAACAAAATCAGTGAATGCAATCTTTCAAAATATTGAATTCAATACTTCTGTCTCTCTTATTTGGCCCAATAACTTACAATGTTTAATTGCATTTGTGGAGTTAGGTATCATGTTCTTTTTTGATGAAAAGTTTTCAATGAAGGTAGAGCCTTGGTGGAGAAAAAGAAAGACTTTTTCAATGTTGATGTTCTCACAATCAGTTCCATGAATTCATTTGTGTTCCCCAGGTAACCTCAGAGTTAATTTGGGGTCATAAAAGTACTTCTGACCAATGAAGAGTAGAGAAGGGGCATGTGTCATTTCTGGGCTGAGTCAATTAAAAGCCACTGTGCCTCTAGCACCAGGCTCAAGACACCATGAGTTTCAAATGACATGGCAAGCAGGAGGAGGACCAGCTGCCTTTATCAGACTTCATCTCAGGAGAGCCACTGAGATTTCAAAGTTTAGCTATTACAGCATCTAGCTACCCTGATTTGAACTGTGGTTTGACTGTTGTAAAATTTATATTTTGAGAAGTTAGCAGGTTTGTTGAACCATTTAAAGAACTTATCTTTAGTTCCTTTTAGAGAATGTAGTTAGTTTTTGTTAGGACAAAAATATTTTTTGAGTAAAATGTGATGCAATGTGGAACTCATAAATATATTCCAAATTATCAGTAAAGATGGCATGACTCAAAACATCTCTGCATACAGCCCATACCTCTCAGAGATTTGCTAAATTTCTCCAGAATGCTCAAATTGAGAACAGATCATCACAGGAATGAAAGAGGAATTCTGTATATATTTGCTATTTTCCACTTAAGATGAATTATCTTCTCCAAATAAATACAGATTTATTGGGCTTCCTTGGTGGCCCAATTGGTAAAGAATCCATCTGTGTCTATGGCCATATCACCCTGAATCTTGTGCCCAATCTTGTCTGATCTCAGAAGCTAAGCAGAGTTGGGCCTGGTTAGCACTGAATGGCAGAATCCACCTGCAATGTGGGTAGACCTGGGTTCGATCCCTGGGTTGGGAAGATCCCCTGGAGAAGAGAGTGGCTTCCCACTCCTGTAAGGCTTCCCTGGTGGCTCAGACGGTGAAGGGTCTGCCTGCAATGTGAGAGATCTGGCTTCTATCCCTGTGTTGGGAAGATCCCCTGGAGGAGGGCATGGAAACCCACTCCAGTATTCTTGCCTAGAGAATCCCTGTGAACAGAGGAGCCTGGTGGGCTAAAGTCCATGGGGTTTCAAAGAATCGGACATGACTGAAGGACTAAGCAAAGATTCTTTATGACAAATTTTATTTTTTTAATAACGAATAAATGAAAAAGTTGTTTTCACTTGCAGGTATGATGTTATTAGCAGTTTTTTGATATCTCCATCAAAGCACTATAAAATATAGTTCTATTTAAAATATATTTTCTGACAGGCATAGTATACATTGTACTTTGAGATAGAAATATAATCACTTTGTTATGAAAAATGCTTCTCTTAGTTACAAACAGCAAAATCTATCCTTATGCCCTAAAAACCATCCCAGGAAGTAAGTTTTAAGCTCAAAGACCGGGGTAAAAATTTCATCTCTAGGCAAACAGGCTAAAACATTTTTTCTATAGAAATATGTAGCATATCTTAGGAGTTTATAAATCTGAGACTCATCAGGAAACTAAATGAATAATGTGTCTCTATGAAAAAAATACTCAATATGTAGAGCCAATTGCTATGAATGATAGCAAATGAAATACCATTTAATTCCTTTCTAGTTCAATTTGGCTTCAAAAACAGGTGAAAAAGTTATTTTCCAAAGGGAAATTTCAAAAAAGCCTCTAGAAAATCATTTGGTTTTAGATGCATTCTCTTTACCAAATCTGCCTAGCTCCCCAAGGTAAACATTCTGAGAGTTTTGTAAATAGCCAAGGAACCTCTGATGGTCTGAAGCAATCAGAACCTCAGATATGCAACTGATTCCGAATAAAACAGATTTTCATAGAGAACAGCAAAATAACAATTCTTACAAGGAAACACATTCTGAAAGCATAACTTCTGTACAACTTAATATTAAAAGCTGGCCCATTTATTTTATTACCAGAAAGTTTCTGAGACGATTCAATTCAGTTCAGTCACTCAGTCATGTCCGAGTATTTGCAACTCCATGGACTGCAGCACGCCAGGCTTCCCTGTCCATCACCAACTCCTGGAGCTTGCTCAAATTTGTGTCCATCAGAGTCAGTGATACTATCCAACCATCTCATCCTCTGTCATCCCCTTCTCCTCCTGCCTTCAATCTTTCCCAGCATTGGGGTCTTTTCTAGTAAGTCAATTCTTCACATCAGGTGGCCAAAGTATTGGAGTTTCAGCTTCAGTATCAAGTCCTTCCAATGAATTTTCAGGACTGATTTCCTTTAGGATTTCCTTTGGGATTGTCTGGTTTGATTTCCTTGCCATCCAAGGGACTCTCAGGAGTCTTTTCCAACACCACAGTTCTAAACCATCAATTCTTCAGTGCTCAGCTTTCTTTATAGTCCAACTTTCTCATTCATACATGACTACTGGTAAAACCATAACTTTGACTAAATGGACTTTGTTGGTAAAGTAATGTCTCTGCTTTTTAATATGCTGTCTGGGTTTGTTATAGCTTTTCTTTCAAGCTTTTCTTTTCATTTCATGGCTGCAGTCACCATCTGAGATGGTAAAAATTAACAAATGATACATATTGAGATTGAATAAAGGAAGGTATTCCCTCATTTTTCACCCTGAAAGAAACTGAACAGAAAGGAATATTGTAGAATGTGATTTTTCAGAAAGTACCTCTGCTTACATTTTCTTTTTAATACTAGATTATGCATCACTTTAAATTTAAAATAGAGCTGCAAATAATTTGAATGTTTCACCATGCACTATTTCAGAGATAAGTCTCAATTTCCAGGAAGAGAAAGTAACACTAACTTAAGCAAAAGGTACCATTAGGAGCATATTGTTGCCTCAAAAGCCAACTGAACTTCAAGCTAAGAAATTTCTAAAGTATTAATATAGCAGACATCTGGAAGCCTAGTGAGCATGAACCACAACAATGAGTTTATAGAACAAACAAGCTGGTGAGAATGCAATATTTGTAAAGACTGACCTCAGTCTTATTTTGCCTTTGCCTCACTGTCCTCATTTTGGTAAAACCTGTTCAGCAGGCTTAACTTGTGGCATAATCCGCCCTCTGGATGAATTTATATTCTGATTAGTTTGGAGTGTGCGTCTATGGGGTGAGCAGAGGGGAGGGAATTGTCCAACACATTCTACCCCTTTAACTACCCAACATTTTTATAAACCCTTCTACACATTTACATTCTCAAAAGTGCCGCTGTTCAATATAATGGGACTTCCCTGGTGGCTCAGATGGTAAAGTGTCTGTCTGCAATGCAGGAGACCCGGGTTCTATCCCTGGGTTGGGAAGATCCCCTGGAGAAGAAAATGGCAACCCACTCCAGTACTCTTGCCTGGAAAATTCCGTGGACAGAGGAGCCTGGTAGGCTACAGTCCAAGGGGTTGCAGAGTGGGACACGACTGAGCAACTTCACTTTCACTTCACTTCAATATAATGAAACAGTCACAATGAGCTAAAGTTATACTTGGGTCGTCCATTTCCACATTGTTCTTCAAGTTCAGTTAGTCATTCCTACAGTAGTGATATCTTCTGCATTTAGTATTATTTTCAAGTAAACTGGGTAGGCATCTTCCTACCTGAGCCAACAAGAACGTACATATACTCATTTTATACATATGGAATAAGCTCATCAACACCAAAGAGAAGTCTAGGTGGCACTAATGCTAAAGAATTGGTCTGCCAGTAGAGGAGATGCAAGAGAGACAGGTTCAATCCCTGAGTTGGGATGATCCCTGAAGGAGGAAATGGCAAACTACTCCAATGTTCTTGCTTGGGAAATCTATGGACAGGGGAGCCTGCCAGGCTACATACAGTCCATGGGGTTGCAAAGAGTTGAACATATCTAAGCAACTGAGCACACACACCTTAGCCAACAAGAACATACACATATAATTTTGGACATATGGAATAAGTTTATCAACACCAAAGAGAAGTGTTGAAAAATAGATGACTCTTCTTACAATTTCATACAGAAATACATTTACCAAAATTAATATTGCTGCCCTGGGCTGCATTACCAAATTTTTAAACATCATTTTAATAAGATTCTTCTATTCATGTATTGGATAGTTCATTGTTAACCTAAATGTCATACTATACCAGTATTATTTTATTAGCCAAACACTTGACTATTAAGACTTTTCCTTTGACCACCATAGAATATTTTCATTGATCAAGTAACTTTTCTAGTACCTCACAAAAACTGACACTCATTTTTTTTTTAGAATAATGTTGGGCTAATCAATAAGTAGCACATAATTGACATGAGATAGCCTGTCGTAGCAAGGATTTAACAATGCGGTCCATTCTTGATGTTATTCTATTCTTACTCTGTGGTTATTGGGCGAGTTCCTAAAAACTTGGCTTCAACTACCATTCTTATTTTGATGTCTTCTAATTCCAAAATCAGAATCATATCTTTTTTCCCCTCAAACTTGAAATAGATTATATTCACAACAGTGTCCTGTTCATTTTCATTAATTAGAAGTCAATTAATCTAAAGAAGAATTCATCTACTTTCTAAATCTGCTGTTTTTCCTGATGTATTTTTATATTGGTGAGTGGAATTATTATTAAACAAGACATATTTATCAGAAATTTGTAAATTAATATTTCTCATGTTTTCTTATTCAATCTATATCTAGTATATCAAATACAATAGATTTTTTTTTAGGAATTTGACCTAGAAGTATTTTATTTTATTTTTTAATATAAATGTATTTATTTTAATTGGAGGCTAATTACAATATTGTATTGGTGTTGCATACATAGACATGAATCTGTGATGGGTGTACACTTGTTCCCCATCCTGAACCACCTCCCACCTCCCTCCTCATACCATCCTTTTAACTCAAATGTTTTTCAACTCATTTCTGTCTTTTTCAAGCATGTTGTCATTAACTTAATTCAATACTAAATATTTTTACCTTATTTTAATAAATCTTATTTAACTTTCAGATTCCATTATTTCATATTTAAAATCCATTTTCCATTTTTTGGTACAGTAACTTTTTAATAAATTATTGAATAAGGTTATGATTTTCTCTGGTTTAAACCATTCAGTGGTCCTCCCTTACATTATGGACAAATTTAGAATGTTTGGGGAAAACCATATAAAAATCTTTATAAAATAGTCCATGCCTAACATTCTGGCTTCCTTTGCTATATATCCTTTCCTTTAATTATAATAATTTTGGGTCTTAGGATATATTCTGTCTTTGCTCATTATCTATCCTCTTTCTAAAATCAAGTGAATAACTTCTCCTTCAAGGGAAGGAGTATCTGCATCCTTTGTTTTTTTGTGTTTTTTTTTGTAATTAATTTATTTTTTATTGGAGGCAACTTATTTTACAATATTATATTGGTTGGTTTTGCCATACATTGACATGAATTCGCCCCAGGTTTACATAAGTTCCCCCTCCTGAACCCCCCTCCCACCTCCCTCCTCCCTTTATCCTCCCTCTGGGTCATCCCCGCATGCCAGCCCCGAGCATCCTATAACATGCATTGACCCTGAACTAGTGATTCGTTTCACATATGACAACATACATGTTTCAATGCCGTTCTCCAAAATCATCCCACCCTCACCTTCTCCCATAGAGTCCCAAAGACTGTTCTATACATCTGTGTCTCTTTTGCTGTCTCGTATACAGGGTTGTCATTTGCATCTTTCTAAATTCCATATATATGTGTTAGTATACTGTATTGGTGTTTTTCTTTCTGGCTTACTTCACTCTATATAATAGGCTCCAGTTTCATCCACCTCATTAGAACTGATTCAAATGTATTCTTTTTAATGGCTGAATAGTACTCCATTGTGTATATGTACCAAAGCTTTCTTATCCATTCGTCTGCAGATGGACATCTAGGTTGCTTCCATGTCCTGGCTATTATAAACACTGCTGCAATGAACATTGGAGTACATGTGTCTCTTTCAATTCTGGTTTCCTCGGTGTGTATGCCCAGGAGTGCGATTGCTGGATCATATGGCAGTTCTATTTCCAGTTTTTTGAGGAAGCTCCACACTGTTCTCCATAGTGGCTGTACTAGTTTGCATTCCCACCAACAGTGTAAGAGGGTTCCCTTCTCTCCACACCCTCTCCAGCATTTATTGCATGTAGACTTTTGGATAGCAGCCATTCTGACAGGTGTGAAATGGTATCTCATTGTGGTTTTGATTTGCATCTCTCTGATGATGAGGGATGTTGAGCATTTTTTCATGTGTTTGTTAGCCATCTTTATGTCTTCTTTGGAGAAATGTCTGTTGAGTTCTCTGGCCCATTTTTTGATTGGGTCATTTATTTTTCTGGAATTGAGCTGCAGGAGCTGCTTGTATATTTTGGAGATTAATCCTTTATCTGTTGCTTCATTTGCTATTATTTTCTCCCATTCTGAAGGCTGCCTTTTCACCTTGCTTATAGTTTCCTTTGCTGTGCAGAAGCTTTTGATTTTAATTAGGTCCCATTTGTTTATTTTTGCTTTTATTTCCAATATTCTGGGAGGTGGGTCATGGAGGATCCTGCTGTGATTTATGTCGGAGAGTGTTTTGCCTATGTTCTCCTCTAGGAGTTTTATAGTTTCTGGTCTCACATTTAGCTCTCTAATCCATTTTGAATTTATTTTGGTGTATGGTGTAAGGAAGTGTTCTAGTTTCATTCTTTTACAGGTGGCTGACCAGTTTTCCCAGCACCACTTGTTAAAGAGACTGTCTTTTCTCCATTTTATATTCTTGCCTCCTTTGTCAAAGATGAGGTGTCCATAGGTGCGTGGATTTATCTCTGGGCTTTCTATTTTGTTCCATTGATCTATATTTCTGTCTTTATGCCAGTACCATACTGTCTTGATGATTGTGGCTTTGTAGTAGAGCCTGAAGTCTGGCAGGTTAATTCCCCCAGTTCCAATCTTCTTCCTCAAGATTGCTTTGGCTATTCGAGGTTTTTTGTATTTCCATACAAATTGTGAGATTATTTGTTCTAATTCTGTGAAAAATATCGTTGGTAGCTTGATAGGGATTGCATTGAATGTATAAATTATTTTGGGTAGTATACTCATTTTTACAATATTTATTCTTCCAATCCATTAACATGGTATATTTCTCCATCTATTAGTGTCCTCTTTGATTGCTTTCAGGAGTGTTTTATAGTTTTCTATGTACAAGTCTTTTGTTTCCTTAGGTAGATATATTCCTAAGTATTTAATTCTTTTCATTGCAACAGTGAATGGAATAGTTTCCTTAATTTCTCTTTCTATTTTCTCATTGTTAGTGTATAGGAATGCAAGGGATTTCTGTGTGTTGATTTTATATCCTACAACGTTACTGTAATCATTGATTAGCTCTAGTAGTTTTCTGGTAGAGTCTCTAGGGTTTTCTGTGTAGAGGATCATGTCATCAGCGAACAGTGAAAGTTTTACTTCTTCTTTTCCAATTTGGATTCCTTTTATGTCTTTTTCTGCTCTGATTGCTGTGGCCAAAACTTCTAGAACTATGTTGAATAGTAGTGGTGAGAGTGGGCACCCTTGTCTTGTTCCTGACTTTAGGGGAAATGCTTTCAGTTTTTCACCATTGAGGATAATGTTTGCTGTGGGTTTGTCATATATAGCTTTTATTATGTTGAGGTATGTCCCTTCTATTCCCACTTTCTGGAGGGTTTTTATCATAAATGGATGTTGAATTTTGTCGAAGGCTTTCTCTGCATCTATTGAGATAATCATATGATTTTTATTTTTCAGTTTGTTAATGTGGTGTATTACGTTGATTGATTTGCGGATATTGAAGAATCCTTGCATTCCTGGGATAAAGCCCACTTGGTCATGATGTATGATCTTCTTAATATGTTGTTGGATTCTGATTGCTAGAATTTTGTTAAGGATTTTTGCATCTATGTTCATCAGTGATATTGGCCTGTAGTTTTCTTTTTTTGTGGGGTCTTTACCAGGTTTTGGGATTAGGGTGATGGTGGCCTCATAGAATGAATTTGGAAGTTTCCCTTCCTCAGCAGTTTTCTGGAACAGTTTGAGTAGAACAGGTGTTAGCTCTTCTCTAAATTTTTGGTAGAATTCGGCTGTGAAGCCGTCTGGACCTGGGCTTTTGTTTGCTGGAAGATTCTTGATTACAGCCTCTAATTCCGTGCTTGTGATGGGTCTGTTCAGATTTTCTTTCTTCCTGGTTCAGTTTTGGAAAGTTGTACTTTTCTAGGAATTTGTCCATTTTTTCCAGGTTATTCATTTTATTGCCATATAATTGCTGATAGTATTCTCTAATAATCCTTTGTATTTCTGTGTTGTTGGTTGTGATCTCTCCATTTTCATTTCTAATTTTATTGATTTGGTTCTTCTCCCTTTGTTTCTTGATGAGTCTGGCTAGTGGTTTGTCAATTTTATTTACCTTCTCAAAGAACCAGCTTTTGGCTTTGTTGATTTTTGCTATGGTCTCTTTTGTTTCTTTTGCATTTATCTCTGCCCTAATTTTTACGATTTCTTTCCTTCTACTGACCCTGGGGTTCTTCATTTCTTCCTTTTCTAGTTTCTTTAGATGTAGAGTTAGGTTATTTAGTTGACTTTTTTCTTGTTTCTTGAGGTGTGCCTGTATTGCTATGAACTTCCCCCTTAGCACTGCTTTTACAGTGTCCCAGAGGTTTTGGGTTGTTGTGTTTTCATTTTCATTCATTTCTATGCATATTTTGATTTCTCTTTTGATTTCTTCTATGATTTGTTCATTATTCAGCAGCGTGTTGTTCAGCCTCCATATGTTGGCATTTTTAATAGTTTTTCTCCCGTAATTGAGATCTAATCTTACTGCATTGTGGTCAGAAAAGATGCTTGGAATGATCTCAATTTTTTTGAATTTACCAAGGCTAGATTTATGGCCCAGGATGTGATCTATCCTGGAAAAGGTTCCGTGTGCACTTGAGAAAAAGGTGAAATTCATTGTTTTGGGGTGAAATGTCCTATAGAGATCTATTAGGTCTAACTGGTCTATTGTATCATTTAAAGTTTGTGTTTCCTTGTTAATTTTCTGTTTAGTTGATCTATCCATAGATGTAAGTGGGGGATTAAAATCTCCCACTATTATTGTGTTATTGTTAATTTCCCCTTTCATACTTGTTAGTAATTGTCTTACATATTGCGGTGCTCCTATGTTGGGTGCATAAATATTTATAATTGTTATATCTTCATCTTGGATTGATCCTTTGATCATTATGTAGTTTCCTTCTTTGTCTCTTTTCACAGCCTTTGTTTTAAAGTCTATTTTATCTGATATGAGTATTGCTACTCCTGCTTTCTTTTGGTCTCTATTTGCATGGAATATCTTCCAGCCCTTTACTTTCAGTCTGTATGTGTCCCTCATTTTGAGGTGGGTCTCTTGCAGACAACATATATGGGGGTCTTGTTTTTGTATCCATTCAGCCAGCCTTTGTCTTTTGGTTGGGGCATTCAACCCATTTACGTTTAAGGTAATTATTGATAAGTACGATCCCATAGCCATTTTCTTTATTGCCTTGGGTTCGAGTTTATACACCCTTTCTGTGTTTCCTGTCTAGAGAAGATCCTTTAGCATTTGTTGGAGAGCTGGTTTGGTAATGCTGAATTCTCTCAGCTTTTGCTTGTCTGTAAAGCTTTTGATTTCTCCTTCATATTTGAATGAGATCCTTGCTGGGTACAGTAGTCTGGGCTGTAGGTTATTTTCTTTCATCACTTTAAGTATGTCTTGCCATTCCCTCCTGGCCTGAAGAGTTTCTGTTGAAAGATCAGCTGTTATCCTTATGGGAATCCCCTTGTGTGTTATTTGCTGTTTTTCCCTTGCTGCTTTTAATATTTGTTCTTTGTGTTTGATCTTTGTTAATTTGATTAATATGTGTCTTGGAGTATTTCGCCTTGGGTTTATCCTGTTGGGGTCTCTCTGGGTTTCTTGGACTTGGGTGATTATTTCTTTCCCTATTTTAGGGAAGTTTTCAACTATTATCTCCTCAAGTATTCTTTCATGGTCTTTCTTTTTGTCTTCTTCTTCTGGGACTCCTATGATTCGAATGTTGGAGCGTTTAACATTGTCCCAGAGGTCTTTAATATTGTTCTCATTTCTTTTCATTTTTTTCTTTTTTCCTCTCTGTTTCATTTATTTCTACAATTCTATCTTCTAGTTCACTTATCCTGTCTTCTGCCTCTGTTATTCTACTTTTTGTTCCCTCCAGAGTGTTTCTGATCTCATTTCTTGCATTATTCATTGTATATTGATTCTTTTTTATTTCCTCTAAGTCCTTCTTAAACCTTTCTTCCATCTTCTCAATCCTTTTCTCCAGGTTATTTATCTGTAACTCCATTTTGCTTTCAAGATTTTGAATCATTTTCACCACCAATATTCGAAATTCTTTATCAGGTAGATTCCCTATATCTTCCTCTTTTGTTTGTGTTGGTGGGCATTTATCTTGTTCCTTTACTTGTTGGGTATTTCTCTGCCTCTTCATCTTGCTTATAATGCTTTGCTTGGGGTGGCCTTTCCCTCTTCTGGCCATTTGTGGAGATCTCTTTATTATGTAGTTTCCTCTCTGTGTGTGGGGTTGGACAGATGACTTGTCAAAGTTCCCTGGTTATGGAAGCTTGTGTCGTTGTTCTGGTGGGTGCAGCTGGATTTGTTCTCTCTGGAGTGCAATGAAGTGTCCAGTAATGAGTTATGAGATGTCAGTGGGTTTGGAGTGACTTTGGGCAGCCTGTATATTGAAGCTCAGGGCTAGTTTCCTGTGTTACTGGAGAATTTGCGTGGTATGTCTTGCTCTGGAACTTGTTGACCCTTGGGTTTAGTGTAGATATGGAGACGTATGATGAGCTCCTATCGATTAATGTTCCCTGGAGTCAGGAGTTCTCTGGTGTTCTCAGGATTCGGCCTTAAGCCTCTTGCCTCTAGTTTTTGGTCTTATTCTTGGAGTAGCCTCTAGACGTCTCTATCTGTCATTTCCAAGGTGGTTCCCTCTGTTTTAGCTTCTGTTTGCTGGTCTCTTCAGTGTCTAATTTCCGCCCTGATACTAGGGGGTGGGTGGACACTTTTTTAAGGCTCAGTTGTTCAGTCCTGTTCTGGGAAGGGAGGAAAGCTGCAGTCGAATATCTCTGGCATCTGTGGGGAGTGCTCACAGTGTCTCGGCCACACTGGGTTTGCCCCCGCTCACAGCACGTATGCTGTCCCAGTCTACACTGCACAGTTCTAGGTTGCTCTGCCGGGAACTGTCTGAGGCCGGCGCCGGGTTGTATGCACTTCCCAGGTCTGAGCGGCTCAAGTTCAGGTTCTCGGGTACTCCACAAAGGCGCAGACTTGGTTGGGCCTGCGTTTTTTGCCTTCCCCGGTCCGAGCAGCTCAGGGGACCAGGTGTTTGGCGAGCACGGTCTCTGCAACTTATCGCCTCCCCAGTTCCCGCCACTCAGTTTTCTGGGTGTACAACCGGCGCACCTTCTCAGGGGGATATCGACCGGCCCGAGCCCAAGAAGTCCTGAATAGCAACAAGCCAGTCTGCAGTTTGTATCAGATGCCTTTCTGGGGCTGCAGTTGCCCGCTCCTGCTCTGGCTGCGCTCCGTGCCTGTCTCAGCGGGGGGTGGGGGATGGGCCAGCCGCAGCCGGCTCACTCTGCTCAGTCCTTTATTCTGTGAGCGGGGCTGGCCGAGTCGTAGGTTAGAGCTTTCCGCCTTTTCGTGGGGAAGCTATCCCACAGTCTGCTTTGCTCTCCCCAGTTCTCTCAAATTGTTCTCGCGGCATTCAAGCCCAGTCCTCTCTCTAAGCAGTTCAGCCGGCTCCTTCCTCCCCAGCCCCCGCTTGCTAATGGCGTATGCAGGCGTCTGCGGGCTTCTCCGCTGGGAGTTACCGTTTGGCGGGTTATCTGTGGGTTTTTAAAAAATCTTAAAAAATAAAGAGGGTTATGTGGCCCTCTGAGCTTCCAAGGCTCGCCACAGATTCGCCAGTGAGAGTGTTTCCTGGTGTTTGGAAAGTTCTCTCTTTTTAAAGCCTCCCTTCCCGGGACGGAGCTCCGTCCTTACTTCTTTTGTCTCGCTTTTTATCTTTTATGTTTTTTCCTACTTCCTTTCAAAGACAATGGGCTGCTTTTCTGGGTGCCTGACGTCCTCTGCCAGCATTCAGAAGTTGTTTTGTGGACTTTACTCCGCGTTCAAATGATCTTTTGATGAATTTGTGGGGGAGAGAGTGGTCTCGCCGTCCTATTCCTCCGCCATCTTGTTCCTTCTCCCTCAGTATCTGCATCCTTTGGAAATGACAGGCTGAGATAGGCACACCCTCTCTATTTTTTCTGTCTCTTATATTGAATGTGGATGTGGACTTCCACAAATCTTATTCAACTGAATACCATCAGGATCAATCGCAGTATGTGAATTAACTCTGACAACAGAATAACACCAGCCTTTGCTGACAAAGGTCCACCTAGTCAAAGCTATGGTTTTTCCAGTAGTCATGTACTGATGTGAGAGTTGGACTATAAAGAAAGCTGAGCACTGAAGAATTGATGCTTTTGAACTGTGATGTTGGAGAAGACTCTTGAGAGTCCCTTGGACGGCAAGGAGATCACACCAGTCAATCGTAAAGGAAATCAGTCCTGAATATTCATTGGAAGTACTGATGCTGAAGCTAAAACTCCTATACTTTGGCCACCTGATGTGACAAACTGATTCACTGGAAAAGACTGAAGGCAGGAGGAGAAGGGGACAACAGAGGATGAGATGGTTGGATGGCATCACCAACTTGACAGACATGAGTTTGTACAACCTCCAGGAGTTGGTGATGAACAGGGAAGCCTGTCTTGCTGCAGTCCATGGGATAGCAAAGAGTTGGACATGACTAAGCAAACAAATTTAACTGAACAAAATAATAATAATAAACATTTATTGTATTCCCATGAACTAAATATTAAGCTTATTGGTTTACTTGTTATGTCATGTATCCTTACAAGAATATTTATAAACTGGTCATTGTTATTATTATTGATAGCTCTGTCTGTCTTTCTTTGCATTTTCTGACAGCATTTAGTAGAGGTGACCACAACCTCCTTTTTGAAGTACTTTTCTACTTGAATTACTAGAACTAGAAAGAAAGAGCCTTGCTTTCTGTCTCTCTTTTGACTCCCTTTCTTCTTATACTGTTATATTTTGGAATATATGAGGGCTTACTTATCAAATATTTCTCTAATTCTCAATCACTTCCCAAGGTACCTTATTCAGTTTCAGGGATTTAGATTTATTAGAAATGCAGCTGATTCCATATATTTATCTTAGCATCAGTTCAGTTCAGTTCAGTTCAGTCGCTCAGTCGTGTCCGACTCTTAGCGACTCCATGAACCACAGCACGCCAGGCCTCCCTGTCCATCACAAACTCCCGGAGTTCACTCAGACTAATGTCCATCGAGTCGGTGATGCCATCCAGCCACCTCATTCTCTGTCTTCCCCGTCTCCTCCTACCCCCAATCGCTCCCAGCATCAGAGTCTTTTCTAGTGAGTCAATTTGTCGCATGAGGTGGCCAAAGTATTGGAGCTTCAGCTTTAGCATAAGTCCTTCCAATGAACACCCAGGATTGATCTCCTCTAGAATGGACTGGTTGGATCTCCTTGCAGTCCAAAGGACTCTCAAGAGTCTTCTCCAGCGCCACAGTTCAAAAGCATCAATGACCTTCCATTTAACTTCAGACTTAAAAATCCAGCAAATTACTCTAACTCTTCACTTAGATAGCTATTCAGCCTTCCAAACAGCACTTGTCCAAAATGAAACCATTCATTCCCAACCTTTCACCCTACTTTTCCAACTCAATAAAGAAACAACTTCATTCTTTCAATTTATCTTATCACAAAACTTGGAGTCATTTTTCATTACTCTCTTACTTGAACATCCTGATACATTTGGAAACTTTGTGGTCCATAGCTTCTAAATACATTCAGAACTAGTCCACTGCCTACCACTTTTCTCTACCATTCATCCCAGAATAATTTTCAATTATTGTGTGATAATACAATATCTTATAAATCTTGCCTGATTTCTCACAACAGCTTCTTATTCCACCTTCTATTCTCACTGCCAAAATCTATACTCCACACAGCAAGGGTGATCCTTTTAAAATTTTAGTCACCATTTTCCTGGTGGTACGGTGGTAAAGAATGTGTTTGCCAATGCAGGAGACATGGATTCGATCCCTGGTCTGGGAAGTCTCCACATGCCACAGGCAACTAAGTTGGAACATACCACAACTAATGAAAGGCATGCTCTAAAACCCACACACCACAGCTAAAGGGTAGCCTCTACTCACCACAACTAGAGGAAGCCTGCACACAGCAATGAAGACCAGTACAGCCAAGAAAAGTCAGTCAAATCGTACCATTTTTCGGCCCAAATTCTTGACTATACTCAAAGCAAGAGCTACGCACTTGCCAAGACCTGTAAGGCCTTAAAAGCACTCACCTCTCTCTGCCACTCTGAACTCCTTGTATTTTATGTTCGTGCTGACTCATTTCTAGCCACAATGCCTACATATTTGCTTCTTGATATTCTAAGCCACAGTCTTATGTTCCACATAAGCCATTAAGCTGCACAAAAAATGAAATCATAAGCTCCTACTGCCAGCTGCATCTTCCATTTTCTATCCAAGTTATCCTAATTTCTTTTCCACCTTAATGCTTAGCACCTTGTGATTTATTGGACATCTGCTTATCTTCTGTTAGCCTTGCCCCCACCACTACGACTACAAGATTCCTGGTCTTAAATTTATAATTTTCTGTTCACAGTTCTGTTAAGAATGGCATCTGACATCTTAAAGGTGATTGTGGTGAGCACTTTTACAGCCTAATGAGAGCCAGTCCATTCTTTTGTCAGATGCAGGAACAACTATTTCCTAACACTCTGAAGTTAGAGGAAGACATATCACATAATTATTAGTCTCTCAGTCATGTCCAACTCTTTATGACCCCACAGGCTATACAGCCCACCAGGTTCCTCTGCCCATGGAATTCTCCAGGCAGGAATATTGGAGTGGGTAGCCATTTCCTTCTCCAGGAGATCTTCCCAACCCAGGGGTCAAACCCAGGTTTCCTACATTGCGGGCATATTCTTTACTGTCTGAGCCACCAGGGAAGCCCAGACATATCATGTGCTCACATTTTTTGAGCAAGACATATCACGTGCTTTCTCCAAAAACCGTGAATGAAAATGCTGAATGTTTCTTCTAAGTGGTTGCTTGTAATTGGTGACTCTTGACTCTTCAGTCCTTTTTTTCCTCCTTGCATGGAGATCTTGGAAGCTCATGTTCATAATGGAGATGCCAAAAGACTGAAGCAGCTTGGAATGCTGAGTGTAATCATGGTGGACAGCTGTTCTGGAAAACTGCCCAAACCCAGAGTGGATTTTTGGGGCAGTGAAGTAAACTAGTGGTATGCAGCCACCGAGAATTAGGGAGTTTATTACCACAGCATAACCCATCCTATCTTGACAGGTGTAACAATCAATAAATATGTGTGGAATGAAGGCATAAATGGATCCCTATTTTGCAGAGGGGGAAGCAGAGTCACTGTAAAAGTGTTATTAGCTCAGTATTGTCAAGGGCAACCTGGAGTCAAAGTCAGGCCACGTATAACATGTAAAACATGTAGTGATCATTTTTAACCAAGAAAAATAAACTGTGTATTTTACAGTTATTTGTAATATAAATCAGTGACAAATAAATCATAATCCAATAACTTACTTAAGGCAATGTTGACAGAGACATACTATAGGACAATTATCTGGCTTTTCCTTTGTATGCTTAAGTCATTGGAAAGTACATGTTTAAGCTTTTAGCCTAGCGCCCTAAAGAGTAGCGAAGTGCTATAAGGTTTAGGTAAGTATACATCACTCTGTCCTTACAGGTCAATGCAATACTCATAAGATGGCAGTTACTTGTTTTATATATCTACTTTATCTATTTTTGAGTGGAATGTGTTGTACATTATTGTTTCTCTTCTAAGGATTTAATAATTCTTACCTGAGGCTAATTCTAGGAAAAGTTTGTATGCACTAACAAAAATGTTTGCTTTCTTTTAGGAAAAGAACAAATTAGATAAGACAATATATCTCTAACAGCTTTAGCTTTTAGCTCTTGAAGCCAATTAACTATTTAATTATAGAAAAGAAAGCTCTTGGTGGTGTCTATATTTTTCTTAATTTTATATTCCAGTAGCCTTTTTATTTATTTCTCTCTCTTTTTCTTTCTCCTTTGTTCCTTTAAAAATTCCTATTTGACTTCCTTTGGACTACATTCTACATTTTAAGCACTTGATTTCAAAATGAACAGAATCTTCATTCCAAATGAATTGAAAATTCATTAGAGCTTATCAAAGAATTCAGTAAAGTTGCAGGATATAAAATTAATACACAGAAATCTGTTGCATTTCTACATAGAGAAAAAGATCAGAAAGAAAAATTAAAGAAACAATTTCACTTACCATCACATCAAAAAGAATAAAATACCTAGGAGTAAAACTGCCTAAGGAGACAAAAGACCTGTACTCTGAAACCTATAAGACACTGAAGAAAGAAAACAAAGATGACACAGACAGATGGAAAGATGTACCATATTATTGAATTGGAAGAATCAATATTGTCAAAGTGACCATACTACCGAAAGCAATCTTTAGATTCAATGCAACCCCTACAAATTACCAATTGCATTCTCACAGAACTAGAACAAAATGATTTTTAACATTTCTAATGAAACACAAAAGACCCCAAATAGCCAAAGCAATCTTGAGAAAGAAAAAAAGACCTGGATGAATCACTCTCCCTACTTCAGACTACCCTACAAATCTATAGTCATTGAAACCGTATGGTTGTAGCACAAAAACACAAATATCAATGAATGCACAGGATAGAAACCCTAGAAATAAATCCACATACCAATGGCCAATTAATCTATGACAAAGAAGGTATGACCATACAAAGAAGAAAAGATTCTTAAGTATATGGTTCTATAAAACTGAACATGTGCGTACTCTATCAATTAGTCATGGCTGACTCTTTGTGACTCACATAGCTCCTCTGTCCTTAGAATTTTCCAGGCAAGAATACTGGAGCGAGTTGCCAAACTGAACTGCAACAAGCAAAAAATGAAACTAGAACATTCTTTAACACCATATACAAAAATAAACTAAAATTGAATTAGAGATCTAAATGTAAGATTAGGTAATATAAAACTCTTCAAGGAAAATGTAGGTACAACACTTTTTGAAATTGTACCAATACATTTTATCAAGCTATCTCCTAGTGTAATGGAAATAAAAATAAAAATTAATAAATTGGATAATTAAATTCAAAATCTTTTGCACAGTAAAGAAAACCATAATAAAAAGACAATCTACAGAACGGGAGAAAATATTTGCAAACAATGCAACTGATGAGGGATTAATCTCCAACATTTACAAACATCTCATACAGTTCAATATAAAAAAAATCAACAAAAAAATGAGTGGAAAACCTAAATGTTTCTCCAAAGAATATATACAGTTGGCTAAGAGTAACATGAAAAGACACTCAACATCATTAATTATAAATGCAAATCAAAACTACCATGAGTTATCACCTCACACCAGTCAGAATGGCCATTATCAAAAAAGTCAATCAACAGTAAATACTGAAGAGGGTGTGGAGAAAAGAGAACCCTCCTACACTGTTGGTGGGAAAGTAAATTGGTATATCCACTATGGAGACCAGTATGGAGGTTATTTAAAAGCTAAAAATAAAACTACCATATTATCTAGCAATCCCACACCTGGGCATATATCCAGACTAACACATTATTAAAAATGATACAAGCACCCCAGTGTTCACTGCAGAGCTGTTTACAATAGCTAAGACATGGAAGCAATCTAAATGTCCACTGACAGATAGATGCATGGCTAAAGACATAATACATATATACAATGGAATATTACTCAGCCAGTAAAGAGAATGAAATAACGCCATTTGCAGCAACATGGATGGACCTGGAGTATACCATACCAAGTGAAATAAGTCAGGCAGAGAAAGAAATACTATATATCACTCATATGGAGAATTTAATTTTAAAAATGATACAAATGAACTTATCTACAAAACAGAATCAGACTCACAGACTTAGAGAATGAACCTTATGTTTACCAGGGAGGAAGGAATAGATTGGAAGTTTGGGACTGACATAAACACACTACTATATTTAAAATAGGTAATCAACAAAGACCTAAGGAACTCTGCACAAGGAACTCTGCTCAATATTCTATAATAAGCTTAATGGGAAAAGAATTTTTAAAAGAATAGATATATGTATATGTATAACTGAATCACTACTGTACACTTGAAACTAACACATTATTAATCTACTATATTCAATATAAAATGAAATAAAAGAAAAATGTTCATTTAAGTAATTTTTTATTAATGAATGCTGGAAAATTCAAGTAATCAACATTGCTATATTTATTTTTCTTTATACACTGAAACATGGTCATTCTGTAAATTTAGAGAAGTGAATAGAAGAAAGTAAAAAATGAACAATATCTTATAATCCAAAGATAAAGGGTGTTATAATTTAGCATTTTATTTTTACCTGTTATACATTTTAATGTTTTTATTTATAATATATTTTATTGCCTCATGTGAATATAGAATAATTAGAAAACACATAAAAGGGGGAAAGAGAAATAGTCTATGTGAATATAGAATAATTAGAAAACACAAAAAAGGGGGAAAGAGAAATAGTCTATATTATTAAGCTTTTCCATATTGCTCTACTCTACGGCATTTAAAGACTTTTAAACTGTCTCTTCCTATTATCACTCTCATTTTAACAGAGTTAGCTTCTTTGAGGAGAGGGCAATGGCAACCCACTCCAGTGCTCTTGCGTGGAGAATCCCGTGGATGGAAGAGCCTGGTGGGCTGCAGTCCATGGGGTCGCTAGGAGTCGGACATGACTGAGCGACTTCACTTTCACTTTTCACTTTCATGCATTGGGAGAAGGAAATGACAACCCACTCCAGTGTTCTTGCCTGGAGAATCCCAGGGACGGTGGAGCCTGGCGGGCTGACGTCTCTGGGGTCGCACGGAATCTGACATGACTGAAGTGACTTAGCAGCAGCAGCAGTTTCTTTGAAGTAGTATGGGGATGAGGATTTCATTTTAGGCTTTTACAAAGTAACTGCTATCAATCTCTCATTGTGTTGATTTTTATCAACTTGTGAATATTTTTGATGTTAAAAAATGTTTAAGTGTAGCTGATTTATGACGTTTTGTTACTTTCTGGGGTATAGCAAAGTGATTAAGCAACTTATGCATTTATCAGCCTGCCAAAGCCCAACATCATAAAATTTCTATTATTAAATTATTGACTATTTTATAATTAATTGTAAAACTTTCTGCCTAAATATATACTTTTTTAAAATATATACGTTTATAATAACACTAATCTCATAATATAATAAACTACCTATGTTGTATGAACATAGTCTATTTATTCATGAAGTGAAAGTGTTAGTCTCTCAGCCATGTCCAACTCTTTGCGACCCCATGTAGCCTGCCAGTTTCCTCTGTCCACAGAATTCACCAAGCAAGAATACTAGAGTGGTTTGCCGTTTCCCATATGTCTACGAAAAAACTTTATTTTCATACATGCAGAAGATGTACAGACATTGTTTTAGAGATTTGACTCAACATTTTCCATCTTCATCCTGCTTTTTGATTTACTAATGTATCTCCTTTTAAACTTATCTAATAATTACCCTCAGTCTTTTGGTAAAAATCCCCAATCATCTTATATTGAATGAACCATTTGGTAGATACCTTGAAAATACTCATACATATAATATTCCTTGAAATTTACTGGTTCATCAGTTGTGTGTGTGTGTGGAGTTGATCACTGGGTGACAGTTTGGCTGGATATAAACTCCTGACATGACAGCTGACTATCTCGTAAATACTACTTCACTCTATTTCTTTGCAATCAGTGTTTCAGAAGTATTTGACATCATATTGATTTTCTTTCCTTTGTAAGTGACTTAGTCTTTCTGCCTAGAGGAACTGGAGATTTTTTTTTTCTTTGAAACCCAATATTACTGAAGTATTTTTCAAGTTGTCTAGCAATTTTCTCAATTGAAAGGTATACTGTCCCTATATGTACATTGTCTATTCAGGAACATAAATTTTATTATTCAGGAAACAATACATTTTACATTTGCAGAGGCATTTTGCTTATCTTTTCTGTTTTTCTCAGCTCTCTTCAGTTTGATCTTTTAAATCTATGATCACTTACTCTACTTTGGCTCATTATATTCTGTATTTTGAAATTTATTCAGCCTTTAATTTCTTCACAAAGTTTTACAGTTTCACATTTTCTGATTACTTGTATATCTTCTTTGTTTTTAATTTATAATTTTATTTATTATTATATAATGATATAGTTATAATATATAATGTATAACATTTATGTTATATTATTTTATGTTCTATTGATAGTGTTATAATTGTATATTATACAAATAATATATTATTATAAGTATAATTTTAATACTTTAATCATTACTTTCATATGCTTTTCAGGTATAATTATTAGTCAATTCATTTTATGTCATGATAATTTCAGAGTCTGCAACCTCAAATATAAAGCAGTATACCTATCTCTCTCTCAGCCTCCCTCTTGTTCTCTCCTTTTCTTTCTCTCTTCCTTTCTCTCTCCCCTGCTGTCTTGCTTTCACCATCTTGGAATGCTTCCATGATCATCTAAAGAAGCTTGCTATACCCTGGGAAGATGGGAAATCATACAGAAGAGAACCAAGGTAGCCACATTAAGAGCCCAGGGGTCAACCAGATATGTCCGTGTGGCTATCCAGGACAAGCCAGCTCAAGTTGATATTACAACTGACCCAAATTGCAGGACCGAGATCAGCCAGAACGATGTGATACACAGAGGAGGCATCCTCAATCAGTCCTGTTCAAACTGCTAACCTACAGAATTATGAACATGGGCAATGTTATTGACTTAAGCCACTAAGGTTTAGTCTAGTCTGTTATGCAACAAAATTAACTTCTACAGTGCACATTTATATTTGCCTAAAGAAAAATGAGGGAAAATGCACTTGAAGTTTTATAGTGGGGAATTAAAGGAAAAGGAAATTATCCCATGTCTATGTAAAGCAGAAATTATTAAACTGCTT
Source organism: Moschus berezovskii (assembly GCF_049115385.1). Lineage (NCBI taxonomy): Eukaryota > Metazoa > Chordata > Mammalia > Artiodactyla > Moschidae > Moschus > Moschus berezovskii. The sequence continues at coordinate 28,150,091 of NC_142462.1, read as the reverse complement.
TTTAAAGTGGTTTGTCAGAAGAGAATGCTTATTGGCCATTTTCACTCTTTCCTCTGTGTAGACGTGCTCAAATAGTGGCACCCTCCTTTTTCCACCAATATACTCATTCTGCCCAGGGGTGAAGTTATTGGAAGAATAAATCAGTCTGCTCAGCAGAAAATTTCCATTTCCAGCTTTGAAGTTAGCTGACTTGTAGCAGCAGTCCCTGTGTCAAACTGCATACCAGAGGCAGATTCTGCCCCTGTGAGGAGTAAGAAAGCAGAGGTGGGAAGACCTGCTCTGGTCAAGATCCTGGAACAGTGATGGTAGTTTTGCCTAAGGCAGTAGCTTTGTATAGAAAAGCCATGTCTAAGTAGAACAAAAATGGTAATGATTTGGCTCCTCAATTGCAACTTGCTTTTTCAACTAGTTCTTTGTTTCAATGTGTTACTTTCTTACAGACATTATACAATAATATGATAAAGTGAAAATTGTATAGTTTGAAAATATATTTTATAAGTTAATGCTTTTATTATGAAAATTAGTGGTGCCCTCTGGGGCAAAATGATATGCTGTTTTGTTAAGTTAATTTTTAAAGTATATCTCTGTAGGTCTTCATTAATTTTTCCTCTGAAATTTTCAGTGGCCAGGACAAATATCTAAGCAGATGATCCATTTACTCACATTCTTTAAATATCTGAAGAAGTTAATATTTAGACAAAACAGTAGATGAAATGTGTTTATTCAATTCAGCTGTATTTTAGACTCCCCTGGAAAGCACACAGAGCAGTAATCCAGAGTGACTTAAGTGTAATTGATCTTTTAGACTGGTCATAACCTTTTGACTTTGGTTACTATATAAAGCTGCAGACTTTCCCAAAATATTTTTGTATCATCACGTTTCATTTATTTTAGAAAAGGATGCTGTTTCCAGCCAAACTAAATGGATATACTTGAGTTTACAAAAGCATTCTATACTGTGACCTTTAAGTCACCTGGAAGAAAGCTCAAAGCACCTTTGACTACCTAATCAAATTATGAAACACTGAATTTCACTTCTTTCCCAGAAGCAAAAATACACAATAACCATATTCTGAAATAACTAATCTCTCCATAGACCTAGATGTTATATAGAACAAATCCTGTCCCCCTCCCAACCATCACCACATATATATCTGTATTCTATAAAAGCTGAATTAGCAGTTCACTCAATGTCTTCCCTGTCGACACCGAATGACTCAGTAACCACAATAGCAGTAGACAATTTTGGAAAAATGTCTTATGTCTTTGAATAGGGTTACTCAGTTTGCAAAATAATGTAATCATCTATTGTAATCAAGCCAGGTAGCCATTTAGCCCATCTTTAAATAAGCACTTCTATAAAAATAAATGCTTCAGCATCAAATCAGCGTTAGCGAACACCAATTGTGTGACCCTGCAATGACCAACTCCAAAGTCTCAGACTTGAAAAGACTGAGTAACTTAAAATAGAACAAGAGAACAGCCAGATGGAAACCAACACATCTCAGTGTATAGAATGAATCTACCAAGGCGGCAGGAGATATACCTGCAGGCTGAAAGATCACTACAGTAGTTTAGGGCAACACCTTGCAAAGTCTAGCATGAGCCCCTCATGCACTGCACATGTTCAAAATGAAATCTGGTTTAGCAAAGGAATGGGGCAAGTGCATTGTTAGTATATTGTTCACTTAGAGGCAAATATTCACTTAGGGTAATTAGCTTGAATAGTGAGATTTTAATCATTTCATTCTCAACATAAATATTTGGCTAATCGATATGAAAGGTATTTATTTTCTCTATAGTTGGCTCTGCTTCCCAGCATTAGTACTGTGTGACAGATGGCTGATGTCATCCCTGCTTGGAAGAACTCAGTTGGCAATATTAGCACGGCATATTTCTGGGGACTCATGATATGAGATGAGATGATGAAAAATAAAAGGGTCCAAAAGGGAATTCCCCAAAGCAAGTATATTTATATGATTTGATACTATAACTTCCTGGTTCATCATAAAGAGATATATAGACCAGTTGATTAATATTTTACTTAAACATATTCTGGTGAGTATTAGAAATACTTTTTAACATATTTTTCTGAACACTGGTAATTAGCAATATCATCAGTCCATTGGTTGTTTCTATTTTCTTTGTCCTCATCTTTGTTCAGTATACACAGATAGAACAGTCTTAGTGCTAGCAACCTGGGCTCACACTGAATACCAACAGTTATAGCAAGGAAACAGATGGGTAGAGTTTGCTGTGTCAGAAGTAGTCTTTTATGAAATTCTCATCTGATAAGTCAAAAATGAAAATATTTTATGAAATTCTCATCTGATAAGTCAAAAATGACCTTCCTACTTGGCCCCATGTCCTGAGATTTGCTGTTGTTGACAGAGGGTCGATAAGGATACTCTTCACTCTGCTCTGCCTTTCCCTCACACTGCCTACTGCCACTAAGTGACCTTTGTTAAAACCTTTGGTTCTGGAAAGGAAGAAGAAGAAGATGGGGGTCAAAATTCTGGTGTACAGTGGGGAGGCTAGAGCAGGGAAAGATCTACAAACATTTTCTTTCAGTGGAAGAATGAATAACCTTTAAATAATAATAAAGCACTGACTATGTTCTCGACACTTCACATAATTTAACTTATGTATTTTATGTGCTGAACAACCTAGTGAGGTAGTAGTCAATAATATTTCTGTAAGGGAACTAAGGCTCAGAATTCTTTAGTCACTTGTTCAGGTCTTAGACCTGGTTTGTGATGGAGCTGACTTCACACTGAGGCAGTCTGACTTCAGAGTCTGTGCTCTAACTACCAGGCTAGAGACAAGAATGCTGACTCCATCTTTGAATGGAAGGGCAGAGTAGTAATTGTTATCACCAGACCTGAATATTTGATTTTATGCCTTATAGAAGAGTAGAGGACTTCCCTGGTGGCTCAGATGGTAAAGAATCCTCCTGCAATGCAGGAGACCTAGGTTCAATCTCTGAGTCCAGGAGATCCCTGGGAGAATGGAATGGTTAGCCACTCCAGTATTCTTGCCTGGGAAAATCCCATGGACAGAGGAGACTGGTGGACTACAGTTCATGGGATCGCAAACAGTCGGACATGACTGAGAGACTGACACACACACACAGAAGATTATAACCTCCTTGAAGAAAGGGGTTATGCTTTATTATTTTTCTCTCTCTTTAGTTCTCTCTATAGTACAGTACACTATCTTAAAAAACACATACAATAACTATAATAGAAATGGAGAAATTTTATAGGTCTGAAGGAAATTTAAATTTTTTTATAATATACAGCTATGTTTAGGTGAAAGTGAAGGATGAAAATAACAAGATAATATTTCCTTTCATAATAAGACCATTTCTTGTAAGGGATTATTATTCCATTGATGCCTACACATACCTTGCATACAGTTGGAATCTGTTTGTGCTGTTAGCAGTATTTTTGAGAGTACTGTTAATTTAAATAATCTTGACAAGTTTCCTGAATTTAAGAATAGACTGCTACTAGTAACTCCTTTCCTGAAGACCCATGTAATCAGAAGTAGAGGATCGTTTCTTTTTTCATTATTTTATAGCTCCAATCTGAGTTATTCCATTTTTTGCTACTATTTCAATTCCCCACCAAGAATCTCCCAAGTAAAATATTCATTGTCATTCATTAAAGACGTAAAGTAATTTTCTAAGATTTCATGTTTCCAACTATTTAGTTGCTTAACGGCAACTGCATAATGTAAAAATATGATCCCAAATATTTATGTTTAAAATATCTTTTTCAGACACCATAGGAGTTTATTATTAAACCTTTCATCTCAAATTAAAAGCTAAAAATCATTATACACACACACACTCTCTAATCAGAGAGATACTATACTGTTGCTGTTCAGTCGCTAAGCTGCGTCTGACTCTGCGATCCCATGGACTGCAGCACACCACGCTTCTCTGTCCTTCACCGTCTCCCGGAGTTTGCCCAAACTCGCGTCCATGGAGTCAGTGACAGTGTTCAGGTGCGGTATTTAGCAGATGCAACGTGAAGATGACTAATACCTGGAGACAGACTGTCTCTCGTATCTAGCTCTCTCTGTGTACCAGAGGAAATGTACAAATAAAATGTGACCCTGACACTTACCAGAAAGTGTTTTATTAATTTTCTAGTTTTCTATAGGGAGTAAAGTGAAATTATTCATATCATTAAGGAATAAGGAAAGTTTATTATCTGAAAAACATTATACCCAACAAATTATTATTAGCCCATGACACTTACAAGTACCTATGTCAGCTTTGACCATTACACCAGCAAATTTGAAACAAATCAGCCTTTTATCAGCTGCAAAAATGTGCTGCCTTTTACCTTGCTGGTGTTCACCGTGCATGGCTGACAGCCCCAACCCCTGCAATGGAGAAATGGAGACTGACAGGAAAACGATGAAACCAGCTTAATGGTGCTGTGTGTTTCTTCTCTAAGGATAATTAAATAATCATACGAACTTCTCTAAGGGCTAATCTGCTATATTTTCCAGATTTTCACCTTGGGGACATATTGTCCCTTGTCACTGAAACCTCGGGGACAGAAGGGAACGCCACAGGGTGGCACACCAGGAAGCTGAGACACTGATGAAACAGTGTTCAGTTAATGAAGGCATGGCCCATGGCCTCCGCTGCTCTGCCATATGTTTGAAGAAATGCTAATGACTACAATTCAAATACCTTTTTCATCTTAACTATATGTAAATGTGTTTATAAATGCTCTCTTATAAATATACGATCACATTTTTAAAAGCCAAGTGCTAATGTTGCTTTCAACATCTATAATACACAATAATTAAAACTTAAGCAATTCTGCTTAATTATACCTTATGGGAAACTGTACAGTAATTTATAGAAATTAAGCTGAAAAACAAAGATCAACAGAAATAAAGCAGCAGTTGAACAACTGAATAATAAATCAGTTTAATCATTAATTTACAGCAGCAAAATCATTGTAAGTAAGAGACTTCGATCCTAATTCTTAAACAGCTGACTTGTGAAAAAGAAGGTGTTAGAAATTTGGGTATTCCTTGCAAGAGCACAGCTTGAACCGATGGTGTTCTACACTATTTGTTTTAATGCTGCCCCTCCGAAATCAAGCAGCAATTTGGTGTTGAAATTTTTCATTACCATAGCTCTGCTATGAATCGCTCTCCTGCCCATTTTCCTATATTTACCCTTCACATTATAGATGATTATTTACTAGAATGTTGTCCCTTTAGGACTAACCCATTCTTCAGTTACCCATCCTTCATAATGGCTGTTTATTTAAAAGAACCAGTTGGCAATTAGCTTGGGATGTTTTGTACATTATACCCTTTTTTAAAAGCTATTCTGAGGACTTACCTGGTTGAATCTATGACATTTCAACTAACTGCATTCTAATTATCAAAAATGGCACATTTCCCCAGAAATAGTCCTTCTCAACATTAAAAATGCTCAGCTTTATGGATGATATTTCCATTTAATTAATGAAAGCAATACGTATATGTATATATTGATAGAAATGAAAATTCCCAAGTTTGAATAGCCATCATTTTTAAATGTTTCAATAGACATATTTAAAGTTATTTGTCTTAAGATCTAAAAAATATTTAAACTCTTCTTCACTGCATTTCTCTCTTTTCTTTTATTAATAGAAGTACTTTTTAAGTGTTTATATGATTAATTCTTCTATCTTTAACAGCTGCTTAATTTCTAGCATTCTTAGAACTTCCCCCACAAGGAGGTCTTGAAAGTATCACTTAATTTTTATTCTAGTGCTTTATAGTTTCTATTTTAATAGTGATAGACTAAATCCATTTGGAATTTTTCAAAAAATATGATGAAAGTTAGGGATCTAATTTTATATTCAATTAAGTAAATAGTGTTTCAGTACCATTTATTCCATGTATAAATCACTAGATTTATCTGAAAGCCTCATCATATATTAATTCCCATATATACATGTATCTGTTTCAGAATTATCTGTCCTGTTTCTCTTGTCTGTTATTTGTCTTCTAATATTACACTTTTAATTTCAGAAGCTTTATAATTTAATACACAGTAGAACAGTACCTTATTCTTTCTTCTTTTTTATCCCAAGTTTCCCAATATTTCCCTTATATAACTTATAGAATTTTTGATCCTGATCTACACCTGCCTTCCCCACAATATCATGCTTGGTTAAAAATATAGGTACAATATTATGAATGAGAAAAAAATATATCACCCTGAGTTGAAGATCTGTCCCAAGAGCTACATAATTAGAGATAAAAGTGCACCTGTGCTATGTTTCCCAAGCCCCAACAGTCTGACTTCAGCTAAAAGGTAACTACTATTTTGAAGTTTGTATTTATCTATCCCTTTATTTAGTGTATAGTATACATAATACATAACTATTTGGGAGAATATTTAAAATGGTATCGTAATGTTTAGTCCCTTATACTTGTTCTCATCAACATGATGTATCTAAGGTTAATCTTTGTGATTTCATGTACATAGAGTTTATTAATTTCTACTGCTACATATCATTTCATTATGGGAATAGGCCTCAGCTTATTTTTCCATTTATTTTGGCAAATATTTCAGATATTTTTTATGATTTTTTAAATTATGACCAGAATTGCTATTAACATTTTATACATATTCTGGTACACAAATGCAAGAATTTCTCTAAGCCAAATATCCATTGGTGGATTTGTGCAATCATAGTATGTCATTCGGAGAAGGCAATGGCAACCACTCCAGTACTCTTGCCTGGAGGGTCCCATGGACAAAGGAGCCTGGTAGGCTGCAGTCCATGGGGTTGCTAGGAGACTGAGTGACTTCACTTTCACTTTTCACTTTCATGCATTGGAGAAGGAAATGGCAACCCACTCCAGTGTTCTTGCCTGGTGAATCCCAGGGACGGGGGACCCTGGTGGGCTTCTGTCTATGGGGTCACACAGAGTCGAACACGACTGAAGTGATGCAGCAGCAGCAGCAGTATGTCATTATTCAACTTTACAAAACAATACTATATTGCTTCTTAAGGTTTTTGCACCAAACATCCATGCATTTCTATTGTCTGTATGTGTGCCTGTGTGTTTGTGTAATGGTTTTTGTTTTACTATAATATTTTAATTTGACTATGCCTTAAATTATTTCACTTTTATTCCACAAGGTACACTGATTAGAAATTTTGTCCCATCCCATTTAAAAGAAATTTCAATCACTACTATCATTGAACAAATTATTTAATATCAGTAAACATTTCTTCAAAAAAATGCATAAGGAATGGAACCCATTGCTAAAATGAAATAAAAGGGATAGTTCAGGGAGACATGAAACCCATAGTCTGAAACAGAAAATGCTCAGTAAATGCCAGGTGCTTATTTCAGTTGTTGTTATTACATCCGTCCGTTCCGTTCCGTCGCTCAGTCGTGTCCGACTCTTTGCTACCCCGTGGACTGGAGCCTATCAGGCTTCTCCGTCCATGGGATTCTCCAGGCAAGAATACTGGAGTGGGTTACCGTTTCTTTCTCCAGGGGATCTTCCCAACCCAGGGATCGAACCCGGGTCTCTTGCATTGGAGGCAGACGCTTTAACCTCTGAGCCACCAGGGAAGCAGTGAATACAATTTCTGGGCCTGTTTTGTTCAATGATTTGAGGGAAGCAAATCATTTGTATCAATTTGACTATGTGAACATCGGAGAAGGGAAAAGATTTACATAAACAATTTTTAATCTAGACAACTCTACAGCTCATTCTTCAGTGAAAATTTAAAAAATCAATTATCCAGATATTTTAGCTGTGTATACTCAACCACAAAATATTGCTATAATATTTATCTGAATGTTTAAGAATTGTGTTAACAAATTTGTTAAATTTTCTTATTCCTTCAAAAGTCTATTTTCTTAACACACCAAAAATCTTTACCTTATTAGGAAGACAAAAAAAATCGAGGTGGGAGATAACTAATGCATGCTAAAAAACAAAAGAAAATAGTTAAGCAATTTTTTCAATGCAGGAAAAAGAATGAGTGACAAAAACCCATTAGGCTGATCTAGAAAATAAAGGTCAATGGTGCTTCTCCAAATGGGTTTGACCACAAATTTATCAGGATGTATTTGAAAACAAGCTGATGCATTTTTGTCCCTCCCTAGGAATATCATGGATATATCCCCCTTATCAGTTCTGCTTTGCTTTAGGTATATACTAAGGAATTCTGATTATCCAGGGCCACTCTGTACTTTTTCTAGCAAAGGCCTCTTAGTATAGATATGCCACATGGGCAAGACAAAAGGTGACAAAGGGCAAATTCTGCTTTTGAAGATAATTAGAGGCTGGAATACTTTCAAAGACATAATGTTTGCAATTCATTTCCCAGACAAAACTCACAGGAAAGAAATATGAAAGGATCAGTGATAGAAGTGGACATTGTTTACTGGTAAATCATTTGCATAATGTTTACATATGAATATATTACTTATGAGTATGTACTTTTTTCATATTATTTTTCTTAATGAATTTGATTTTTTTTTTTAACTACAAGGGTCAGTGTCTCTCTTTCTCCTTTTGTCTGGTACTGTTCCGGGTTGTAATAGATTCTATCAATTTGTTTTTCTTCTTATGGCCACTTAGAGAAGGAAAAATGATACATTTGTCCTGAGGTTTGTTAAAATGGCTTAATGATGCAAAGCATATGGAAATGCTTCCAAACAGTGTGTAATAGCAGGTTAAGGAAGTGAAGGCTATCTTGAAGTTTGATGACTTACTAGGGAAAAATTGACAATTGGGAAAGTTGGAGGTTTAAGGGGAGAGAATTAAATAATTTACATATGTGACCTGGAAACTTAATACCTGTTCCTTGGGCCTCAGGGAAGATCTATAATTCTCTTTTTTGAGAAAAGTAATCTTCCTTATGGTTCGTGTTCTGCCTGGTGAATCACACAAGTGCTTCCTTCACTGTGAAATTAAAGACGAAAATATTTCAGCAAACACTTGGAACAAAGCAGAGATCTTGGGAATGGGATTCTCTCTTTGCATGGAAAAAGAACTTATGTAAGAACTTGAAATGCCAATGAAAAATTACTAAAAATTCCCAATAATTAAATGCAGATTGCACAGAGTGAATGAGAGAAAACTAGGATGTCATATATGGGAATATTACTTGCTGGTCCTGAAACTGACCATACAAGAAATGAGTCTTCCTCAGTCAAACTTCTACCTGGAAAGAATGTTGCCGTCTTCCCATTAATTTCCCCTCCCCACAGGCCCTGTCCTTTTAACTCTTAGCCTTCCTTTTCACATATGAGCCATACTTCAGCAGTTAGCAAAACTCCAGCCTCTTTCATTGGGGACTTCGGTCTTCAGACCATGTCATAATTGAAAGCTCTCTCTGTTTTGGAGTACGGAGAATTTGAAGCCCAGGGTAGAATAAACATGGAAGCAATCTGATTTTGGGGTGGGTTTTTTTTTGCATAATAAATTTTAGTTATGCCTCATTTATTAAAAAGTAAACAAAAAACTCCCCAAACACAAAACAGACATTTTTTGCTAAGAGGTAACCTCTGCCAAAAGTCTTCCCTAAGTCTACTTAAGAAATGATAAACTACCCCAGCTGCACTGACTCACTATTAACTCTTGGAGTGCATTAGACTGAATGACTGAAATCCATATTCATTTTGCTAAGTCCTCTGTTTTATTCAACTGTATAAAAATTGGGTCTTCTCTTTAAATAAGTGATTGACTTCAGTCATTTTAATTAATTGTGAATTCAAGCTTCTTTGATGAAATGAGGATGAAATTAAAACAAGAATTTTTAAAATAAATGGTCTGTTTTGTGATTTAGCTAGGTCTATGCATTTTTCATCGTCTTCTAATTATTTCATCTATATTTGAAGTCCACTTGCGTTTTATATGCAGTTTTCCATGGAATTCAAAAGAATAAATAAAGTAAAAGTAAATATTGGCCATGAATATCCTTCTAAATAATGTTTTAAAAAGTAAGAGACTAAAGCCATTGTGTCTAAAGTATGAGTTGGAGAAAAAAAATAAATCCCCAAGTATCTGAACATCTATACCTGGCTTTAAAAATAGCTTGGTTAGCCATAACAAGAAGGAAATAACAAATAAGCATTTTTCAATAAAACCGTATGTCAAATGCATGAATTATACTGCCAAAAAACTTAAGCTTCATAGGAATATGTATATTGATATATAGAATATTTTATGTATATAAAATCATTTATGAGGTACAATGTACCAAGTGTTCTAAACTACATAAGCCAAACATTTTAGTAGGACTATATACCAACCTTGAACTTAAAAACTTGGAATACTAGGGAAGAGCCCAAATATTGTTAACCCAAATCGTATCCCTATATTACAATTTCTTGTTCTTGTTGTGTTGGTCAACATATTTATTCAGATTTTTCCATAAGATGTTATACAAAAATCTGAATTTCAATTTTTGGCCAATCACTATTTTTAGAGCATCAACAGTCTTTCCAGGTGGACTCAGTGGCAAAGAATCCACCTGTCAATGCAGGAGATGCAGGTTCAATTCCCTGGATTGAGAAGGAAATCCCAATCGTGGTTGCCATTGAGGAGGAAATGGCAACCCACTCCAGTGTTCTTGCCTACAAAATCCCATGGAGAGAGGAGCCTGGTGGGTTACAGTCCCTTGGGGTACAAAGAGTTGGACACAAGTGAGTATACACACATGCACTGAACATATATATTTCAACATAGTGGTATCTTAACATAGAATGGTAGTACATAGGCCCAAACATCAAACAATGGACCGTGTTTGAGGGAAGGTAAAGAATGATCAGTCAGCAGAACTAGTCAATAGAAAGTGTTGATTATCAAGTAAGTTTTAAGAAAATATTATAAGGTTCTATAGCAGATACATAGAATGTCCATGTACATAAAACACTTAGGGAATTCTACTATTCTTTTCAAAATGAAATAAGATATATACCAACTATTTTTGAGCTTCATCATTTTAACAAGCAAGTTGAGAGTCAGAGACACATACACAGAGAGTAAAGTGTAAAAACAGGATTAAACACAAGTCTTCTGTCAACTATATGAGTATAATTAGTGGTATTTCTTACTCATTAATGAGTCACAAGAGACTACCTTTTCATTTCAAACAATGGGTATAAATGTTGCTCAATTTGACCCAGTTAGAGATTGATATTGTTAGAAACTGAAAGAAATAACCTAAATAGTTGGTTATCTAGAAAAACAAACTATGAAGGTCAATTTTAATGTCATTATTTCCTTATTTCTGAGTTTTACTTTCCTCCTATGTAAATGTGGGAATTTGAATGCTGACTTTTAGTCTTTTTTCTAATTAAATTTTAAAGTTGCAAAATAAAAAGACAAAAATTTAATATCTTTAGTTGATAGCTGGTATTGCGCACGTGCATGCTAAGTTGTTCAGTCGTGTCCAACTCTTTGTGACCGAAAAGACTGCCAGCCAGACTTCTCTGCCCATGGGGATTCTTCAGGCAAGAATACTGGAATGAGTTGCCATGCTCTCCTTCAGGGGATCTTCCCAACCCGGGGATCGAGCACAAGGTTCCCTCAATGCAGGCAGATTCTTTATCATCTGAGCCACCAGGGAAGCCCAAGAATACTGGAGTGGGTAGCCTGTCCCTTCTCCAGGGGATCTTTCCATCCCAGGAATCAAACCATGGTCTCCTCCATTACAGGTGGATATTTTACCAGCTTAGCTACCAGGGAAGCCCAGCTGTTATTTCAGATCCCCGTATTTGATGCATTATATGCAGTTTTGGGTTCTGTACTGATAGGTTATTTTTCTTCCATCCAACTTGATTGCAAAATTCTGACAATTAGTTGGGCAACATGCCACCATCAATCTCTGTATACATGTATATACGTGTTTTATTTTACATTTTTTTAGGAAGTAGAAATGAACCATATACCAAAACTATAAGAGTTTTTTCTGTAACTGATACTAATTTCTTACAAATCCTAACTATGCCATAGGGCTTAAATTCAGTTTCAACACACTTATAGGTCCCCCATAATTCCTCTAAGGGTTACTTTGAGGTGGGTGAAAAGTCATTTAGTGCCAAGCCACTGGGGTGGACTCCTTGGCCTGGGACGGTCACCTGTAACTGCCGGCCCTGATCTAAGTCCTTGTTCCAGTTGGGACTTCACACTCAGGCACTGATTACATTAGCACTTATACTCTTCTAGATATAAGTTTCTCTCAGCTTGTACCTACATTTTATCATCTGAGTCAAATAAGGTCCTGTGTGATGTTGCATCAATAGCTCCATAATCCTGTATCATGAGGGCCCATGTGATACTCTCCAAGGCCTAAACATTATCTCTCTGCTCTCATGCCATGTTTGGAACAGGGCAAACTACCTGTGGCTATGTCAGGCCCATCTGCCTATACATAGCAGATGATCTTTGCTGCTCTGATGTCTTGATAATTTGAAGGACTATCCTTAGGAAAAAAAAAGAAAATCAAAGAGCAAATCATCTTGGCACTATGATCAATTGCTATTTGTTTTTCTTTTTTTTTTTTTTTAATTGGGGTAGAATTGATTTACAGGGCTTCCCTGGTGGCTCAGAGTGTAAAGAATCTGCTTGCAATGCGGGAGACCTGAGTTCCATCCCCAGGTTGGGAATGTCTCCTGGAAAAGGAAATGGCAACCCTATTCTTGCCTGGAGAATTCCATGGACAGAGGAGCCTGGTGGGCTATAGTCAATGGGATCACGAAGAGTCAGACACGATTGAGTGACTAACATACACTGATTTGCAATAGTGTGTTATTTTCTGCTGTACAATGAAGTGAATCAGCTATATGCATACTTATATCCTGGAGTAGGAAACGACAACCCACTCCTGTGTTCTTGCCTGGAAAATCCCAGGGACAGAGGAGTGGGCTATACAGTCTGTGGGGTCACAAAGAGTTGGACACAAATGAAGTGACTTAGCATTCACACATACATATATCCCCTCCATCTTGAAACTTCCCTCCAACCCAGGCCATACCCGAGTACCAAACTAAGCTCCCTGTGCTATATAGCAGGGTCCTATTAGCTATCTATTTCACACATGGTTTTGTTTTGTTAGCTGCTCAGTCATGTCCAACTCTTTGAGACCCCATGAACTGTAACCCACCAGGCTCCTCTGTCCATGGGCTTCTCCAGGGAAGAATACCGGAATGGGTTGCCATTCCCTTCTCCATCACAGATGGTAGTAGAGATGTGAATTATAAAAACCCAGGTAGGTGGTTTTTATATTATAACTCATATCCATACTACATCATGCATTGGATCCAAACCCACTTTAGTCATGAATTTAATACTCATTCTGTATGACCATATTTCCTCCACCCATTTTTGACTAATTTTTATCTAAGCTGGTGTCTGAGTTACCACATTTTCTTGGTGTTTTGAGTTCCCCTTCGGGGGGTGTCTAGGCTGGCTATTAACAACCAGGAGCACTTTTAGTATTTTAATCTCTAACAATATATTTCATTGTCAGTTCATATCTCATAATCTAGCTTCCTAAATTAGAAAAACAAAAAGGAATCATAAAAGGAAATAATGTTGTGAAATTCTACCCTATCTTGTCCATATTTATCTATTTCAAAATGAAGAAAGAAAAGTTGGTTAAACTGGACCTCCCCAGTTTACCGATCATTTGTAGCTTCATACCAAAAAAAAAAAAAGTTATCAATTTTCTCAACCTATGGGCTATTATACATTATTCAGTTTACCTTCTGAAACTTATAGTTCAGATGTCATAAATGTGAGGTTTTGGAATGATCTTGTTAAAACACTATATAAGATTTTCTTTGGAGAAAAGATTATTAGGGAAGTCTAGAATAATCATCCTGAAAAGGAACATATTCATAGACAATTATTCACTTTAGTCTATTAATGTTAATGTATTAATAATATATTTTCTAAATAATTATTAATATATAATTCATTATTTTATAATTAGTCATTCAGTGCTTGTGCTTAACTCCATCTCCTTAAGCTGAAACTGAATATAAGCAGGCTATTTCAAATTTTTGATTTGCTGCGAAAATCCTGTTTTGCCTACTGTCCTGGGAAATTATTTATCGTGTCTCCTTTTATTCTGAAAAATGCTTGCTTTGAACTTGTTTATTTAGTGCCCTAATTATAAGGTATTATATTTGTCTTACATTTTCTTGTGTAGAGCATCAGTAGATTAAGGAATTTAAAAGTTTCTCTTGGACAGATTATACTTTGTTACTGATGATGATTCTTGACTATTTAACATACTCCATTGTCCAAAATTCTGGGAAACATTTTTTTTCTGCTGTTCAAAATAGGGCAAATCGTTAAGGAAAAAGAGGATATTTTGATAACAGGGACTATGGGTGATATTATGGGCTTCCCTGGTGGCTCAGATGGTAAAGAATCTGCCTGAAGTGAAGGAGACCTGGGCTCAATCCCTGGGTCGGGAAGATCCCCTGGAGGAAGAAATGGTGACCCACTCCAGTATTCTTGCCTGGAGCATACTATGGACAGAAAACCTGGCAGGCTACAGTCCATGGGGTCACAAAGAATTGGACACTAGTGAGCAACTAACTTTCACTCTCACTTTCACATGGGTAACCTCAGCATTCACCAACCTTAAATACAATATCCTCAAAATTGGCTTGAACTGACATGTTCCTTAGAAGTTCACAACATGGAAACCAAAGATCGGGACCCTTGGCCAAAAGAGCAGCCTTTACTACCTTAAAGTTACAGAAACAATCTTTCATATGACTTTTCAAAACTCAGCACCAACTTCATCTAAATTAAGTTTTATAAAATTTCAATCAAGTATCCTACAGGAGGGATAAGATTTTTGTCTCAAACATCATTCTCCTTTTTTGTTGTCTGTATTACATAATAAAAAAGGTTTTCAAGAATTTGATGATATGCCATATCTGCTGTACTGATCTTACCTTTGAACTAGGGACTATATGTAAGATCAGTTGTAGAACCTCAATATTAACCAAAACCTTTGAATATTTATCTAGAATTGTTATGACATTGCCCTAAGAATCATGATGGTCAAGAATCAACTTCAGATAGAATATGTATCCCGGTCCTTTCTCTGTACTGTTTAAATAATGCTTGTCCATCTAATGCAGTCATTCATACACACATCTGTAGCAGCTAGGAAGCAAGTATATTTCCATATGATTCTAATCACATTCCAGAATTAGTCTTAGGAAGTAATTGAACATATTGGGAAACCATTTTAAATGAGAGTTAAGCACTGCTTTTATTAAACCTTAAACATCAGTTTTAGAAAAATAAACTTTAATTTACAGTTAAAATATACTAAACAAACATTCAAATTGTTGCATTTAGCTATATAAGACTAATTTACCTCTAAGACATGGAGAGTATGTTATGATTTATTTAGTTATGCCCCAAATTGAATTTTATTGCAACCATGTTTATGATAACTTTTAGTCATTCTTTATAATTACTTATAATCATTAAGACAAAGATTTTTTTTTATATCTAATGCAGCTGAATTCTTGAATATTAGCAGAGAGCTAATTAAAACACTTCAACAGAACAAAAGTGATCCTGAGGACAAATCAGGTCACAGAAGACTACTTTTGTAAAAGTAATGGGCTATGAGTTTAAAGTACAGGTTAATATATTCATTAAAAAAAAATTACTGACTAAAATTCTCAGCTGTGCAGAGTATACAAATTATTTTTCAATAAATAACAAAATACCTGTTCTTTGAGTAATTACTGTTTACCGCAAACCTGGTTGATAAGTTCTTTCTTTCTTTCTTTTTTGTACTGAAGGACAATTTTGTTGTTTTCTTTCAAATCTCAACATGAATCATCCATCGGTATTGGAAGGACTGATGCTAAAAATGAAACTCCAATACTTTGGCCACCTCATGCAACGAATTGACTCACTGGAAAAGACTCTGATGATGGAAGTGATTGGGAGCGGGAGGAGACGGGGACGACAGAGAATGAGATGGCTGGATGGCATCACCGACTCGATGGACATGAGTTTGAGTGAAATCCAGGAGTTGGTGACAGACAGGGAGGCTTGGTGTGCTGTGATTCATGGGGTCGCAAAGAGTCGGACATGACTGAGCGACTGAACTGAACTGAACCTAACTGATACATATATTCCCTCCCTTTTGAACCTCCCTCCCATTTCCCTACCCATCCCAACCCTCTAGCTTGATACAGACCTCCTCTTTGAGTTTCCTGAGCCATACAGCAAATTCCCATTGGCTATCTGTTTTACATATGGGGAGGTTCGTGACATTGTACAGGAGACAGGGACTAAGATCATCCCCATGGAAAAGAAATGCAAAAAAGCAAAATGGCTGTCTGAGGAGGCCTTACAAATAGCTGTGAAAAGAAGAGAAGCAAAAAGCAAAGGAGAAAAGGAAAGATATAAGCATCTGAATGCAGAGTTCCAAAGAAGAGTAAGGAGAGATAAGAAAGCCTTCCTCAGTGATCAATGCAAAGAAATAGAGGAAAACAACAGAATGGGAAAGACAAGAGATCTCTTCAAGAAAATTAGAGATTCCAAGGGGACATTTCATGCAAAGATGGGCTCGATAAAGGACAGAAGTGGTATGGACCTAACAGAAGCAGTAGATATTAAGAAGAGATGGCAAGAATACAAAGAAGATCTGTACAAAAAAGATCGTCACGACCAAGATAGTCACGATAACATGATCACTGACCTAGAGCCATACATCTTGGAATGTGAAGTCAAGTAGGCCTTAGAAAGCATCACTACGAACAAAGCTAGTGGAGGTGATGGAATTCCAGTTGAGCTATTTCAAATCTTGAAAGATGATGCTGTGAAAGTGCTGCACTCAATATGCCAGCAAATTTGGAAAACTCAGCAGTGGCCACAGGATTGGAAAAGGTCAGTCTTCATTCCAATCCCAAAGAAAGGCAATGCCAAAGAATGCTCAAACTACCACACAATTGCACTCATCTCACACGCTAGTAAAGTCATGCTCAAAATTCTCCAAGCCAGGCTTCAGCAATATGTGAACCGTGAACTCCCAGATGTTTAAGCAGGTTTTAGAAAAGGCAGAGGCACCAGAGATCAAATTGCCAACATGTGCTGGATCATGGAGAAAGCAAGAGAGTTCCAGAAAAACATCTATTTCTGCTTCATTGACTATGCCAAAGCCTTTGACTGTGTGGATCACAATAAACTGTGGAACATTCTGAAAGAGATGGGAATCCCAGACCACCTGACCTGCCTCTTGAGAAACCTGTATGCAGGTCAGGAAGCAACAGTCAGAACTGGACATGGAACAACAGACTGGTTCCAAATAGGAAAAGGAGTACATCAAGGCTGTATATTGTCACCTTGCTTATTTAACTTATATGCAGAGTACATCATGAGGAACGCTGGGCTGGAAGAAGCACAAGCTGGAATCAAGATTGTCGGGAGAAATATCAATAACCTCAGATATGCAGATGACACTACCCTTATGGCAGAAAGTGAAGAGGAACTCAAAAGCCTCTTGATGAAAGTGAAAGAGGAGAGTGAAAAGGTTGGCTTGAAGCTCAACATTCAGAAAACGAAGATCATGGCATCTGGTCCCATCACTTCATGGGAAATAGATGGAAAAACAGTGGAAACAGTGTCAGACTTTATTCTTTGGGCTCCAAAATCACTGCAGATGCTGATTGCAGCCATGAAATTAAAAGACGCTTGCTCCTTGGAAGGAAAGTTATGACCAACCTTGATAGTATATTAAAAAGCAGAGACATCACTTTGCCAACAAAGGTCTGTCTAGTCAAAGCTATGGTTTTTCCCGTGAAAGTTCAGTCGCTTAGTCGTGTCCGACTCTTTGTGACCCCATGAACCACAGCACGCCAGGCCTCCCTGTCCATCACCAACTCCCAGAGTTCACTCAAACTCATGTCCATCGAGTCGGTGATGCCATCCAGCCATCTCATTCTCTGCCCTCCCCGTCTCCTCCTACCCCCAATCCCTCCCAGCATCAGACTCTTTTCCAGTGAGTCAACTCATCGCATGAAGTGGCCAAAGTATTGGAGTTTCAGCTTTAGCATAAGTCCTTCCAATGAACACCCAGGATTGATCTCTCTTAGAATGGACTGGTTGGATCTCCTTGCAGTCCAAGGGACTCTCAAGAGTCTTCTCCAGCACCACAGTTCAAAAGCATCAATTCTTCGGCGATCAGCTTTCTTCACAGTCCAACTCTCACATCCATACATGACCACGGGAAAAACCACAGCCTTGACTAGACGGACCTTGGTAGAATATGATATTTATCTTTCTCTTTCTTTCTCACTTCACCTATTGGTTCTAGGTTCATCTACCTCATCAGAACTGACTCAAATGCATTTATTTTTATGGCTGAGTAATATTCCATTGTGTATATATATCACAACTTCTTTATCTATTCATCTGTTGCTGGGCATCTAAGTTGCTTCCATGTTCTAGCTATTGTAAATATTGCTGCAATGAACAATGGGATACATGTGTCTTTTTCAACCCTGGTTTCCTTCAGCACCTATTTATGATTAAAACTCTTAAAAAAAAAAATGGGCATAGAAGGAACCTACCTCAACATAGTAAAGGCCATCGACATGACTGAGCGACTGAACTGAAATTAATTGAAGCCTACAGCAAACATCATTCTCAATGGTGAAAAACTGAAAGCGTTTCCCCCTAAGATCAGGAACAACACAAGGGTGTCTGCTTTCACCTCTATTATGAAACATAGTTCTGGAAGTCCGAACTACAACAATCAGAGAAAAAAATAAATAAATAAAAGGAATTCAGATCGGAAAAGAAGTAAAGCTCTCACTGCTTGTAGATGACATGATACTGTACATAGAAAACCCTAAAGATAGTATCAAAAAATTACTAGAGCTAATCAGTGAATTTAGCAAAGTTGCAGGATACAAAATCAATACACAGGAATCACTTGCATTTCTATATACTAACAATGAAAAATCAGAAAGAAAAATTAAGGAAACAATCCCATTCACCATTGCAACAAAAAGAATTAAATATGTAGGAATAAACTTACCTAAGGAGACAAAAGAACTGTACACAGAAAATTATAAGACACTAATGAAAGAAATAAAAGATGAGATAAACAGATGGAGAGATATTCCATGTTCCTGGGTAGGAAGAATCAACATTGTGAAAATGACTATACTACCAAATGTAAACTACAAATTCAATGCAATACCTATCAAATTACCAATGGCATTTTTCACAGAACTAGAACAAAAATTTTACAATTCATATGGAAACACAAAAGACCCCGACTAGTCAAACCAGTCTGGTTGATAAATTTTGATTCATGAGAAACACACTAAAGTTTTCATAGAATATAAGATTTCTCTAATGACAAAATTTCAAAGATTATTGGGGATTAGGAGGTATCAACTTGAGATTATAAGTGTTCTTTAATATTTTTCCAAGAAAACACTTTTAAAAACAAACGTGAAAACAAAGTTATAATATACTATCACCATAATTCAACAAAAAAGACAGCTTAATGTGAATAATTAAAATAATAATATTAAGCTAAGATATCGGTAAATTAAATGAACTAGACCTAAGAGAAAATACTAAAAGCAACAGCTATTTTTCTTGTATGATGTATATGATTGAAAATATCACAAAGACACAAAATTCTTTCACCAATTTTGAAGAACTGTGGGACCAAGGGGTATGGTAGTTATTGCTGAAAATTCTCAAATACTTCTCTTTCTATTAAACCTCAAGCCCAGAAAGCTATGCATATGAACAAATGACTCTGGTCAGCTACAGCACCATGTTAATAAACTTATATTTAATTATTTGTCTCAATCTTCTACTGATTAGTAAAGGACTTTGTACACTATTAAAAAATGATCATCAAGTGCACTTTCTACCATGGTATTCAAAATTCTTAAAATTCTGTCATATATATCTGTCAGGCTTTGGAAATAATGAAATGGAATGCATTTTCTCTTAGATGACAAGTGTCAGCTTTTGCCCTTATTTTTAAAGAGCTTAAATTTATCTTTTACTGCAAGTTGACAACTTTTCTTGGTCTGATTTTGGGAACCTCACTCTATTTTCTTCCTCAAATATGTCCTACTAATAGCTGTTTCATTTTCTTAAAGACTGGATATATATTTAATTACAAGGTAGTCCCAAATCCTTTGGAAGAATGGGTGAGGACAATAAATAAATAAATGGTTTTGATTAGAAATGAAGTGTCTTGAGAACACTGTTCTCTAGGTGAGAGTTGTGCAATTAGCCTGTATGGTAGCTTGAATTCTGATGTAACTTGAACCCTCAGGTTAGGCTTGTCTACTCACTTATTTGTTGTGGATAAATGTCACACTATTAAGTGTGTTATGCCATTAAGTGTAAATTGTATTCACCCCTCTAATGCTAAAAGACACCATGAGGATTCCTTGTTACTTAAAAATAAGAAACCAAAGCAGGAAGCATGGTAGTTAGAATTTAATCCACACATTTTATGCCAAACTCTTTTTTCAGAGGGTTAAGAAAAGTCCCAGATTCTTCATGAGTCATGAGATTATAGCATGTATACACGAATATCTCCTCATAGCCTCCCAAACATTTCATATGTGCCTGCACAATATGTGACATAAAGATCTCCTCCCACTTTGCTTTTATTTATTATTTTTGCTGCTGTATCTGTCTTCTGGGTCTGGAGATGTTGGGGGCCCCAGGTTAAACATGTAAGATGTTGGCAAGAAGAATGGCAAGTGAATAATCAACTATCTTCTTCACTCTTTCAAGTATTGTGTCATGTATGATGAAAGCACTATTTCTGCCTTGCTTTCAAGATGTAGCAATGAGTGACAGTGAAGCATGTTTTCTCTGGAAATCCTACTTCATTCTGATTGGAATCAGACCCTTCTGTAACTTAAAGTATCATTCAGCTTTAAGGTCTCTGTCCTGTGAAAAAAATCTAAAACTTGTTGAGTTCCACAGAAAGAAGAAGAATTTAAACTCATATATTTCTTAGCATTCTCATTCTGAAACTGTAGAGGAGTTAAGTATATATAGGTGACAGTGAATGGCAAGCTTCCTATTATTCAGCTGTATTCTGAAGATAGCTTTTTTGCTAACTTAGAGCTCAGTTATATCAAGAAAAGAAAATAGTCTGTGACAATAAATATTTCTTCCATCTTTATCTGCCATGATTCTTGAATTTATCTGATTTAAAGGCATTTTCCTGTTACTATTCCTGAGAGTCATTGCTAAAACATAGTTCATTTTACTATAGAAACAGAGTAAGCTAATTATCTCCTGAGAACTTGTGATAATTTTAAGGGTTATGCATAAGATGTTAACTAATCACACAGCTCCCAGATATTTGTAACATGCAGTGTGACTCTGAGGTCGCATTTAAATGAGTGCTAGGCATGACTTGTGATGTGTTGTTTCTGGTGCTGCATAGAAAAAAAAAATGGTATATTATGCAAAGTTAAATTTGCAATACTTGATATGTCTTGTTTCAGATTTAGTAGAAGCATACCATATTTCATCACTGTCTAATAACCCAAAGGATTTTCTTTTAAATATAACAACTTTAGTTTAAAAATATTCATGAAATAAAATAGGAGAAATTAATTGCCAATTGCAAATATGATGCAAATTAATGCAAACTAGCATGAGTTAATATACATGTGTTAAGATAAAGTTTCTTTTTAAATCATATCTTAATTCAGTAATGTGAGTGGGGAAACTTGGGTCCTTTTATTTTTTTTAAACTTAACTTATATTGAAGTCAACGTCATTGCCGCCTGTAATATGGAATTCATTAGGACCTGTTCAGAACTGTTCTATTTAAATGAAAATGTGTAGAACTGACACACTTGGTTTGCAAATCTATTAACTGGATATTATTCTGTCAGGACTAATTTTTAATTTACAAATTTCTTTAAAAATATGTCAACATTCTCTATGCTTATTAAGTCACTACTTGTCTCTTCATTATAGCTCTGCATTCGATATACCCTAACCAACTATTGAACTTACTTTCCTTAAAGTCCTAATACTCTTAATTCTCAAACATAACAGCAAATGAATATACAGTGAGTGTCGTCCCAAATCTATCTGAAGCTTGACATGGCTGCTGCTGCTGCTAAGTCGCTTCAGTCGTGTCCGACTCTGTGCGACCCCATAGATGGCAGCCCACCAGGTTCCTCTGTCCCTGGGATTCTCCAGGCAAGAATACTGGAGTGGGCTGCCATTTCCTTCTCCAGTGCATGCATGCTAAGTCATTTCAGTCGTGTACGACTTTGCGACCCTATGGACAGCAGCCCTCCAGGCTCTTCTGTCCACAGGATTCTCCAGGCAAGAATACTGGAGTGCCTTGCCACTTCCTTCTCCCATTGACACGGCTACCTTTCTATTTTCATTGAAAACTACTTCTCTCAAAATATATGTCTTATTTCTTTACTTATGACTCAGATTATTTCTCTCTTTCACATACTCTATTTCCCCCAGCTTATATTAAATATTCTCAAATGATCTGTTCCTACAACTTTCTCTTCATCAATATTTTCCTTTGCTCATCTTATTCTCTCTTTCAGTCTCCCCTGGTATTTTTTAACTCTAGCAGTGTTTTCCATGTAGTACCTTGTATTGTGTTTAATTGTGTACATTTCCTCTATGAGATTTATACACACAACAGATAAGTAGACTTATCCTAAATAAGCACAACTCATATATGTATTGTCATTGTTGTCCAATTGTCCAGTCATGTCTGCCTCTTGCAACCCCATGAAATGCAGCACGCCAGACCTCCCTGTCCCTCACCATCTCCCAAAGTTTGCCCAAGTTCATGTCCATTGCATTGGTGATGCTATACAGCCATCTCATCCTCTGACACCTTTTTCTCCTTCTGCCTTCAATGTTTCCCAGCATCAGAGATTTTTCCAATGAGTCAACTATTCAAATCAGATGACCAAAATACCGGAGTTTCAGCTTCAGCTTCAGTCCTACCAACAAGTATTCAGGGTTCATTTCCCTCAAGATTGACCAGTTTGATTTCCTCGCTGTCCAAGGGACTCTCAGGAGTCTTCTCCAGGACCACAGCTTGAAAACATCGATTCTTAGAGGCACCACCTTCTTTACGGTCCAGCTCTCACAACCATACGTGACCACTGTGACGACCATAGCCTTGGCTATACAGACCTTTGTCGACAGAGTCAAGTCTCTGTTTTTTAACACACTGCCTAGGTCTGTCGTAACTTTCCTGCCAAGAAGCAAACATCTGATTTCATGGCTGCAGTCACCATCCACAGTGATTTTAGAGCCCAAGAAGAGGAAATCTGTCTCTACCTCCACCTTTTCTCCTTCTATTTTCCATGAAGTAATGGGGCCAGATATCATGATATGATTTTTTTTTTCTAATATTTAGCTTTAAGCTGGCTATTTCACTCTCCTCCTTCACCCTCACCAAGAGGCTGTTTAGTTCCTCTTTGCTTTCAGCCACTGATTGGTATCATTCACATATCTGATGATTCCAGCTTGAATTCATCCAGTCCGTCCTTTCTCATGTTGTGCTCAGTGTATAGATTAAAGAAACAGAGTGACAGCAGACATGTATGTATAGGAACATTCAAGTCTTCAAAATATTTTTACATTCAGTTTCTCTTTAGAAGTTAAATACCCCATCTTTTTTATCTTTTATTTTTAATTTGTATCCAAAACACCAGCTTACATCTCAGACTTAAAAACTAGTCATGGGTAGAATAAAAATGATAAAGGCCTTTTTGCTTTGAAAGAATTTGGTCCTAAAATTTGATGAGGTTTCAGTCACTTGAGATAGCTCAGGTTTGTGTTCTCAAAGAAATAAAGACTTTTTCTGTATCTGTTAAATATATTTTTTGAGAATTACAGAATCCAAGAGAATAAAAACTTTAAAATTTAAACAGCTTGTTTTTATTTTATTGGAAATATATTGTTTTATTTTTAATTGAAGCAATTACTCATAGTTTTAAAATAAATTAGAAGTTATTTTTATTTTTTAGTAAAGCAATTAATAAACTGTCAACCACACAAGAGCAAAACTCTGCCCTAATTCAGTAGCAAATGTTTTTTCCTATTTGTAGACAGCATTTTTTTTTTTTTGTAGACATGTTTTGTGAAACATGTATACTGGAGTCTACTAGGAAATATAACAGAAATTTTAAAGCATTATTTACTATTAATTATAGTATCTAATGGCTCGTGTAAATATCTTGAGGAAATAATCAGATATACATATGTTAAGGTTAAATATATGCTTAATTTACTTTTTTACCCTACATTCAGAATACTCAGAATCTAATATGTCCATTTCATCTTCTTTTCAGTGCCTCTGTATTTAGCTTATCTTATCCCCAGAAATATACCTACTTTGTAGGTTTTATGATTTCAGTATATGCTTTTTAGTTAAGATTTTCTTGTCAAGCTCACTTTTTTTAAACAAATGAAGAAAATAGCATAAATGTCTTTCTTTTTGTTTAATGACATGGGGAATACATGAAGTCATTCCAGGCACAACCAGCACGAAGAACCCCATTCTGATAACAAGCATGGAATCTGCTGAGAATATCAGGTAAGAGAATAACACAATCTGCATAAAACAGAAAGACATTCAACTAAACGTGCCCACAATGTCTTTCCTTCCCACCATACCCAACCTAGACTTTTCCAGGTTGTAGAGTTTAGAATTGGAGAAATTATTTCAGAAAGCTGACTGACATACTGTTTAAGGGTTCACACGCTACTTCATTTTTTCTATGCTAATTCTGTCTACATTTACTCGCTGAAGCAGCTCCTCCTCCTGTTCTTATTTCTTTTCCTGATTCTCACCCAACTGAGCTGTATTATGTCAAGAAAACACACAAAAATTGGCTCTCTTTTTATCTCTTTTCTAGTTTTCAGAAAATTAGCTGACACCTAATCTCCCACAAACTGTCTACTGACTTTGGCTAATTCTTTGAATAATGCCTAGAAGTTCTCCCACCTAAGTCTAATCAGATACAAGGAAAATTAAACTGAAGTTAAAAAGAAAAGAAAGGGCAAAGTGCTATGAGGCCCTCAATTTTTACAGGCAGATTATGAGTCAAGGTCAAGCCATGTGGGAAATATCTTTCAGTCTGTCAGTGAAAATGGAACAGATCTTTAACAAACTGGATCAACTGTTTAAAAAAGCATAGGGTGACCATATGTACATCTGTTTATCTTCACTTCGTAGCTATTCTCAAATCCTGGGGGGAGAAACAAGTTTCATATTAGTGTCTTGGCTTCAAAGTAGCAGCACTGCTTCTGGAGAGAAGTCTTTGTTTCTCCCACAAGAAAACTATTTAAGATGCATTTTGTTTGAGAAAATAAAAACAAAAAATGCTGAACAACAACAACGAAAACCACCATTGACCTGAGAACCAGGATTAAACAGCACAATGGTCATGTATATTAATGTTTAAATATTTTAAAAATAGGCATTGTAAATCTGGGAACTCTCAGAAAGAGTTGGACATGACTGAGTGACTGAACAACAACAAATCTGGGATATATATATCCCCAGGAGTACACAATATGGTACGAAAACATGTACAGATCCACAGTGTATCTATACTTGGAATGTATCCTTGAGCACCAGAAAATGAAATTTATCAGTAAGTTAGTTGGTGTTAGTTGCTCAGTCGTGCCCGACTCTTTGCGACCCCATGGACTGCAGCCCACCAGGCTCCTCTGTCCATGAGATTTTCCAGGCAAAGATACTGGAGTGGGTTGCCATTTCCTTCTCCAAGTTAGTTGGAAATTGATTTAAAATTCTATTTCAAATTTAAATTAGCACAGATATGATGCCTACAGTGGAAGTACCATCATGTGGGTGCATGCTGAGTCGCTCAGTCATGTCAGATTCTTTGCTACCCCATGAACTGTAGCCAGCCAGGCTCCTCTGTGCATGGGATTTCCTAGGCAAGAATACTGGGGCAGATTGCCATTTCTTACTCCAGAGGATCTTCCCGACCCAGGGATCAAACTCAGTTTCTGCATTGGCAGGTGGATTCTCTACCACTGAGCCACCTGGGAAATTGAATTATCACCAGTTCAGTTCAGTTCAGTCGCTCAGTCGTGTCTGACTTTTTGCGACCCCATGAATCACAGCACGCCAGGCCTCCCTGTCCATCACCAATTCCCGGAGTTCACTCAAACTCATGTCCATCGAAACAGCGATGCCATCCAACCATCTCATTCTCTGTCGTCCCCTTCTCCTCCTGCCCCCAATCCCTCCCAGCATCAGAGTCTTTTCCAGTGAGTCAACTCTTCGCATGAGGTGGCCAAAGTATTGGAGCTTCAGTTTTAGTATTACTCCTTCCAATGAACACCCAGGACTGAACTCCTTTAGAATGGACTGGTTGGATCTCCTTGCAGTCCAAGGGACTCTCAAGAGTCTTCTCCAACACCACACTTCAAAAGGATCAATTCTTCAGAAATGCTAAATTCTTATCCATGTAATTGGATACCAGGTAAATAAATCCACAGCATTTTCAATTTACACATAATGTGTAAGTAATAAAGTCAAAGGTTTCTCCATGGCTGAGACAGTCCTATGTCAATTCATAACAAATTATTCTTTGGGTTCTAGGCAATATTACCCTATTTTTCATCTGTCTTTTATAAAATTTGGTTAACATGATCTCAAACTATAGTTGTCCCTAAGAAAGGAGAAATTAGATGTGGCCTGGCCTATCTGAGTCTCTACTGATGACATCATGTGATTCTAAATGTATCAAATTGAGATATAATTTTAAGTAATTTTCAAGAAAATTAAAGTTGGAAATTAAATATCAGCAAAATATTTATATTAGTATCAATATTTTAAAAGTATTTTCCTACAATCTCAGGTCACTTCCAATAAGGGACTTCAATAAAATAAGTTTCCTGTGACATATCTTTTCAAATTTCAGTTTTATCATCTGAAATTGGGTTAAAATTTTTGACCTTGGAGGATCTGGTTGAGGGACTGGTTAGTGATATATAGGTCATAATTTTTATGTCTAACTTAATGATCATCTTGTAGCAAAGTCAGTGGCCTTGAAAAAATGGAATTTGGTACACATTACACATATGATTTGGTTGGGGCTTCCCTGGTGGCTCAGTGGTAAAGAATCTACCTGAAATGCAGGAGTTGCAGGAAACACAGGTTCGATCCCTGGGTCAGGAAGATCCCCTGGAGGAGGGCATGGCAACTCACTTCAGTATTGTTGCCTGGAGAATCCCATGGACAGAGGTGTTAATTTTGGTGCATTTCTGTAGTATTACACATATAATCTAACACAGCACAGTTGCCACATCTTTTCATAGTATTTAGCATAAAGTGGTGTGTTTACTTGGCTTCTCAGTTAGAATTTGAACTCCATTTTCACACTCTTTGTGTCTCAATTCTATCACTAAAGTGGTGGCCCTAACTTCTGAACTCTAAACATTCACTTAGCTCCTACTGTGTTAAGCACTATATTAGGCTCACTGAAAAAACTAAATGCAAAGTATGTGCTAAGTCTTTCCTCCTGGTGAAAAAGTAAAATGTGGCTGTTCTAAACAATAAAGGTATAACCATCATATCACTAACGTAGTAGTAAGTACCAGCTCAGGGTTGTAGTATTTCTTCTAACAGACTATGAAAATTCCCCAGTAATTAGAACATATATATCCCCCAAACAAGCTTTAAGTGTTTAGTTTGCATTTTCGATCTGTTTGCCTGTTTTGTAGCTGTTCACATTCTCTTTCTCTCTCTGTAGTAAAATAAGTCATTTTTTAATCCTTAAATAGAGTTATGCCTTCCAAAGAAGTACTAAACATGATAGAATTAAATGTAGAGTGATTACAAGTTGTTAAATGAAACTACTTCAAAAATATCATGATATGAGATTTCTGTTAAAGTAAACATTTGAGGGGAAAAAAACTCAGGGATGAATGTAAATAGCTATAAAGTTGAAATTTGAAATATCATTTTCAAAATATAATAAAGACATTTAACACACTATATGCAGATTAAGATTTCTAAAGTGACTTTTTCATAGCTTTTATT
Source organism: Moschus berezovskii (assembly GCF_049115385.1). Taxonomy (NCBI): domain Eukaryota; kingdom Metazoa; phylum Chordata; class Mammalia; order Artiodactyla; family Moschidae; genus Moschus; species Moschus berezovskii. Next base: position 28,121,964 of record NC_142462.1, on the reverse strand, counting down.
ATTTGTCAAGTTTTCCAGACATTTGCAAATTGCAGGGAATAATAGTATATTTGGTTATATTAAAGCATTTGGGAAATAGTTTCTCAAGTTAAAAAAACATTAATACAATATACTTTCTCTAGAAAATTTAGAAAAATACAATAAACAGAAAAGCCCATAATTTGACATCTCTAAAATAATTAACTCTTAAAATGTTGTATGTTAAATTCATTAATAATTTTGTATGCAAAGCATTTTCCTTGTAATATTTTTACACAGTTACATTCTAATCACCCAAAGGGACATTTTCTTATTAAGTTATAGTCTTTTAATCATACAGAGCTCACATACTAACGGCTTAGAGAGGAAATCTCAGAGGGTATCAGTTCAGTTCAGTTCAGTCGCTCAGTCGTGTCCGACTCTTTGCGACCCCATGAATCACCACATGCCAGGCCTCCCTGTCCATCACCAACTCACGGAGTTCACTCAAACTCACGTCCATTGAGTCGGTGATGCCATCCAGCCATATCATTCTCTGTCGCCCCCTTCTCCTTCCACCCCCAATCCCTCCCAGCATGAGTCTTTTCCAGTGAGTCAACTCGTTTCATGAGGTGGCCAAATTATTGGAGTTTCAGCTTTAGCATCAGTCCTTCCAATGAACACCCAGGATTGATCTCCTTTAGAATGGACTGGTTGGATCTCCTTACAGTCCAAGGGACTCTCAAGAGTCTTCTCCAGCACCATAGTTCAAAAGCATCAATTCTTCGGCGATCAGCTTTCTTCACAGTCCAACTCTCACATCCATACATGACCACGGGAAAAACCATAGCCTTGACTAGACGGACCTTTGTTGGCAAAGTAATGTCTCTGCTTTTTAATATACTATCTAGGTTGGTCATAATTCTTGCCTTGCCCATTTACTACTAGGATATTTTTGGATAATAGCTAATTTTTCTACTTGAATAAAACCATTTCAGACTGACAGCCTTTCAGAAGTAAACTACAATCATGTAAATAAGTAAGCCCTAATTGGTTTTTGTTGTGTTTCAGTCCCTAAGTTGTGTCCGACTATTTGTAACCCCATAGACCACAGCACACAAGACTTCCCAGTCCTTCACTATATCCCAGAGATTGACCACGTTCATGTCCACTGAGTTGGTGACGCCATCCAACCATCTCATCCTCTCTTACTGCCTTCTCCTCCTGCCCTCAAACTTTCCCAGCATCAGGGTCTTTTCCAGTGAATGGGCTCTTCACATCAGGTGGCCAAAGTATCAGAGCTTCAGCTTCAGCATTAGCCCGTCCAATGATTATTCAGAGTTGAGTTTCTTTAGAATTGACTGGTTTGGTCTTCTTACTGTCCAAGGTTCTCTCAAGAGTCTTCTCCAGTACCACAGTTCAAAAGCATCAATTCTGAGGTGCTCAACCTTCCTTATGGTCCAACTCTTACATGACTACTGGAAAAACCACTTTGACTATATGGATCTTTGTCAGCAAAGTAATGTCTCTGCTTTTTAATATGCTATCTAGGTTTGTCATAGCATTTCTTCCAAGGAGAAAGTGTCTTTAATTTCATGGCTGCAGTCACCATCTGCAGTGAGTTTGGAGCACAAGAAAATATAATCTACCATTTCCATTTTTTCCCATCTCATAATTGGTGAGAAAGTAAAAAAAAAAAAAACAGGTTTAAAAAATCTTCAATTAAGTTGTTCAATTTTTGAGGTTTTGAGATTACAGTTCACCCTTTGAAAATCATAAAACACCAAGAACTCACAGGATGAGATAGGATCTGAGATCTGCATTAAAGATGAAAGAGGATGGTTGATATCTCTCCTGACAATGTTTCCTCACTCATACGCTCCTTTCTCTTTGTCATGTGACTGAAAGCGACTGACTTCTAATAAGGTGGAAGAGTTGGGAAGGCACTTGGGATGGTACTACAACATGGAATTTATATAATCTTTGCAAAACCTTCTATCTCTGAAATATTATCAAAACCCCCAAGGTATAGTACTTAAACTGTCCTGAAATTCTGTCGAACAGAGATCTTGATTTTTACTTGTATTACCTCAGCAACTAAGGGCCATCAGAGAAAGAGCAAGGGAGACACAGAGAGCCATAAGAAATATTGTATGTCCAATACAGCACCTTGTTTTCTTACTTAACATGATGACATCCACACAGATAAATTTGCATGAACAGACACAAACCAGGCACTCTTGCTCAGCTCCCATGGTAGAAGAGAAAGGAGGAGGGATAAACACAAGTGTTTGTATTCCACTGCATCTCAATTCTTGCTTTATTTTGCCACCTCAGCGTTTACTCTTGATATCCCTCCCATGGCTTTATTGGGGGATGGAGATCTGGGCCTCATGGACACTGTTTTAATATGGTGAAAATTTGGTCACAGATCTTTTCTGTCACCTCATCTTTCTTAGTCACAGGAATACCTGAAGACTGGTGTCCAAGCCTTGTAATTTACATGGTATGACATACCTAGGGATTGATCTGTTACCTCAGCATTCTCCCAGAATCAATTGCCTTAAACATGAAGCTGAAGTTGGTAATTATAGAGTTCTTCAAGTGGCCAGCTTCTTGTCTTGGAGGCCTGATTACTAGGGTTTCAGTCAAATTAACTGTTACTTGTTAGTTGATTTGCTTAATCTCAAGAAATGGCCTCTAAATCTAATACGCCTTTATGTTAGAAAACAAGCTTATATCACGAGAGTTGTGAGGCTAGTCCCAGGAGGTGCTGGAGAGTTGTGAAAGGTGGTTAAGTGACTAACTCCACAGTGTGCTCATATTCCTCTGAGGCAGACAGGGGCAGTGGTAGGGAAAACAATCTGGGAGGGATATTTTATCTGATGGCTGGGTTCCCTAGTGATGAACACAAGTATTGTACGGAGTTGAACATGGCTGGCAACACAACTCTAAGGCAGAGATCAATAAAAGGATAATCAGGACCTGCAGCATTCCTCCCAAACCGCTTCCAAAGACTAGAGATCCTGGAGGTTCAGGAAGCCTGGGAAAAGAGAAAGAGAAGTTGTGTGTGACTTATTCAACCACAGGTCTTAGAGTATGGTTGACCAAGAGAGTGCATATGAAAGTCCAGAAATACCACAAGCAGGGTGGCATCACAGGACACACTGAGATGGTTAACAACTGCCTTTGAGTGACAACCAGTACTGAATGGCAGCTCTGGTCACAGGAAAGATTACCTTACCCAGGGAGTTCACTACCTGTGGGGTCTTCCCAGGCAGCTCTGTGGTAAAGAATCTACCTGCCAAAGCTGGAGACATAAGAGATGCAGGTTCAATCCCTGGGTCAGGAAGATTCCCTGGAGGAGGGCATGGGAATCCACTCCAGTATTCTTGCCTGGAGAAACCCATAGACAGAGAAGCCTGGCAGGCTACAGTCCAGGGGGCCACAAAGAGTCAGACATGACTAATGCGACTTAGCACATACACACGCCACTATCTGTGAAAGATTCACCAAATAACTCAAAGAAGCCTGAGCTATAATCTCTCTCAGGGGTCTAATAGCAATGCAGTGAGACATGCTCATTTTACACCTCCAATAGTTTCAGATATTCCATTCTTACAAGGAAGAGGCTCCCCCCGCCTGTTTTCCAGAAATAGCCATATCATTTGGCCCATTCCTTAATCTGTCTCCTTGGCAGAGATCCTGAAGTTATTCTACCCCTACTATACTCTGTCATCCTCCATGGTCCTGTGAAGTTGGAGTTCACGCATTGGCACCCCTCCCAGACTTGCGATAAATAGCACTGTTGTCACTGTCATACCATCTGGATACAGAAGTATAGTGCCACTGTGGTTGAATCAAGTAACTTTAGTGGTTGGGTTCACCAATAAAAGTCACACCGGGTCAGCAGGGACTCCTGGTTTGTATTGACACTCTTAACAAAGAATGTTCTGGACTTCCAGACTTCCAAAGGTGTTAAGATAGAGGAAAGAAAACAGGAGGTATGTCCATTCACTGCAACTGTACCATGTACAAGTGTTTAGAGCTAGATGTGAGCAAATGAGAACTTCCATGATACGACTGTATTGGGGCTTGTGTTAGGCAAGAAGCTTAACTCATTTTCTAACTGCTTTCAAAGTTTTTTCTCTGTCTCTTCTTACAGCAGTTTTATTATGATGCATTTATATGTGGATGCTTCTGTGTTTACCCTAGTTATTAAGTTTTCTATTATATGCATTGAGTTTCTTGAATGTGTTTATAAAACATAGCAAATTTTCAACAATTAGATCTTCAGATATTGTTATGCGCCTTTTTCCTCTCCATTCTGAAACTGTTTTTTCAAATATGTTGGTGTTCTGGTAGTACCTCACAGGCTCCTGTGGGTCTGTTCATTTAAAAAAAAAAAATGGTTTCTTTTTCAGGTTAGATTCTTTCTGCTGAAATATATTCAAGATTTTTGACTTCTTCTGCCATGGGAAATATATGGAAGCCTACCCAGTAAAATTTATGTATCAGTTATTGTACTTTGCAACCCAAGATTTTACATTTCACTTTATTTTAAAATTTCTATTTTTTTTTTTTTGCGGTTTCCTAAATAATGATTCATTGCTGACATATTTTCACTTAATTCTTTACAAATGGCTTCCTTTAGTTCTTGAATAATTTATAAAAGTTATGTTACACTCTTTGTCTGCTAAGTCAACATCTGGACCTGTTCAGAGATACTTCCTATATCTGCTTTTTTTCCCCTTAGTATGGATAACAAGAATTTAACATTTTGTCAAAAACTAGGCGTTTATATAATATATTCCAGCAGTTTTGAGTTCTGATTACTCATAGAGATGTTGTATTTGTTGATTTTTTAAAATTTCTCTTTAGTTTCTAGTACATTGTGAGGATTAATTTTGTAGAGTCAATATCTCTTGTTTCATATGCAGCATCTAAATTCTTTGTATGGTATAACTTTTATTCTCATTTTAATTTTAAGCCTAGATTCCCAGGGAATTTTTTGCTCTGTCAGCATAGATTAGTGTTTAATATTTGGATTATTACTGGCCAGACACTGTGTTCAAATACCTGGAGCCATTAAGGCATCCACTCTTTCTCCATGGATCTGAGTGTGAGTTGAGGAACACGATAATTCAAGCAATTTTCAAGTCTTTTCCATCTCTCCTGTTTCACTGAGCCTTTTTCACATTTCATATGCCCATACATAACGTTTCACACTTAGCCAGGAATGTATGAACAGCTAGGGCCCTCTAGTTTCTCTACTGAGGGTGCCATAAAGCCTTCCAGGCAACTAGAGATATTTGGGAGGTTACCAAGACCAAATTTGTTGGTCTCGTTTGTTAAATTCCTGGTTGGTCTACTGATCTGATGTTTGCTCCACCCAGGTTTTCAGTGTTAGACATCAGTGTTTGTTTGCCATTGAAATCACTTCTGCTTCAGATATAGGGTTTCTCCAGGTTCCTAAAATTCATTTTAGCTCCTCTAGCAGTGATACTCTAGTTTACATGGCTTGCTCTGATTGTGATATGGAGGTGCCTTGATGCACCTGAGAGAGCAAGGGTGAACTGGGAGCGAAAATGGGAATGGTCCCATGCTAACACACAGCAGAATTCCTGGTTATTATGTGAAGTTCACTGAATATAAAAGTGCTTCTCAATTTCTTCAATGCTTTTGATTAATATCCAGAATCTTGAAATGGTTCTCTGACACTTTACTGTTGTCTTTTGGAGAGAAGATTTGCTGAGTTCCTTCTATCATTTTAGAAATTTTCTTTTGCCCCCTTTAAAGGACCTTACCTGGTGATGGACTAGGTGCCTCCCTTGCTCCATCAACCATCAGGATTCAAATAATTTGAGAACACATTCACCAGGTCTTCTAAAATACACTTACTAGAGGAAAAAGAAAAAGTAGCAGGTATAGATTCTGGTGGCTTAGTGGTAAAGAATCCACGTGCAAATGCAGGAGTCACCAGTTTGATCCCTGGATTGAGAAGAACCCTTAGAGAAGGAAATGGTAACCCACTCCAGTACTCTTGCCTAGGAAGTCCCATGGACAGAGGAGCCTGGCAGGCTAGAGTCCATGGGGTCTCAAAGAGTTTGACATGACTTGGCGACTAAACAACAACAGCATAGTTTCCTTATTATTCATTGCATTACTGGGCAATACACATAGATACAGTTGGCTGAATATCAGACTCCAGGAGAGGATCACAAATATTTTTCAGAACGTAAGGTTTAGGTTTTTTGTTTGTTTAAGATAGTTCCTTTAGAGTAAGTGCTGGAAAAGCATTATTGGACTAGTGGCAATGAATATTTTTCAGTCTCTTGATAAATGAAATCAAATCAAATTTAAAAATTTTATTGCTTTATACTTCCAATCAGCAAATCATGAAAGTGTTTATCCCAGTATATAAAGCCAATTGAGACTGGAACAAATAAGGTTAAAGATCTTTCTGCATATTTTTCACAATCTGTATTTTTTTAAATATCATCACTCTACTTTTTTCATATCATCACTCTACTTTTTTCATCTTTTGTCAAATTAATAATAAACATATTTTATTTGCCATCATAACATATAAATCCTCAGTATATTTGTGGCTTTGTAAATTTATATACTTACAAATTAGAGTGAATTAAATTAATATGATCAAATTATACAGTAATTATTTTATTATTAAAATATATTTTATCATGTAGGAAAAGAGATAAGATATAAGAACATTTAAATGCTTAAATTTAAGTATTGCTACTTAACTCTTACTAGAATTAAGTATGAACTGGTGCATATTAATCAGATATTCTCTATTTCCAACAATGGCAGGAGAAACTGACAGAAGTGTTTTCCATATATGGTAATTAGATTTTAGAAGAGATAAATTTAAGAAAGGGATTGTGATATTTCCTTCAAATATATATGTATATATATCTTCTTCAACCACTAAACTATGATATTTTTACTTTAGTGGAAACTTGTGACACAGAATAATATATATTTTGAAAAAAAATCATTTTAGAAGTAAATCAGTGTAACTTTCCACTGTAGCTAAATACTTAACTATACAAAAATACTTTTTGTTAGTATTTTAATGTCGACAGATTTCAATTTCTTGGCTTCCAATAAGGCTTCCATACATTTGCCCCTCACCCGTGACTCAGATTACTTTATTTCCTATTAATATTTCTCTCATTGTCTGGAAATAGGTAGAATCTGCTTCTACATAGATTATACATAATTTATATGTCTACATGATTCTTCCAGTATATTTAATCATATAATATCAGCAATTTTTGCAATATTTTCAAAGAACATAATCATTTTTCTTAAAGGCTGACATGGACATCTGTTTACCCCTAGAGTCAGAAGGCCAGATAAGTCTTTGGCTGGGCATTCATCACCCCTACTGACTCTAGAGGGAATATCTAAAATTCATCCAAGAACAGAATTTAGCTCATAAAAAAAAAAAATGAAATAGCAAAGAATATTTAGATTTTATACTTATGGTCCTATTTCTGTTATTTTTAGTTATTAAAAAGTTTGAACACTGGAAAGGAAGATGCTATAAATACATGCACATAATTATTATTTTAATTTATAATTAATTCTTTCTTGTTCTAGTGATATTTCTACTCACTGATCTCCCTATCCTAAAATCATATAGTATATCTTTTTCATTACAATATCTAATCTGTTTTAAAGTAGAAAGATGAATATAATAGTTTTTTAATGTTTTGCTTTCTTGACTATCTGTTTTTTAGAAACACAAGTATTTATCTTACGTTTATCACCCTTCTTTCTATATATTTATTTTCAGAAATTACATAAAAGCATACCTCACATTTACAGAAAGAGTTTGACAAGTCTATTTGTATAGCTATTTTCTTTTCAGTTATTTTATTCCTTCCTCTCTTCCTCTGTTCCCTCCCTCTTTCTTTGCTCTGTTTTGAAGCATACTCCTCCATATCCAAGTATTTAACTAGATATCAACCTCCATAGGAATTATGACATTTCATACGGCATATTTCAGAGTTGAAATAGCTTCACAGGCAGGAAATGTAAATAAAATATTTTGTGTGCTTTTGTGTTCATGTTATTCATCCACCCATATGTAAAAACTGGCAACTTTGAGCATACTAGTAGGATTTTAGTCATCTGTTTGTAAGGATTTTACATAAAACTCAAAAGGGTATTTTTCCCTAGACCTAAATTCTAAGTACAAGTTATGTAATCAATTTAAGCTAAATACACCTGGAGAAGAGAACTGATTTTTTTAAATTAATTCATGATTATTTTATTGCATTGTTTCTATCTCTATTTATTATGTAGTATTTCTGTAATGCTATATTTTCTTTGGGGAAGAAAGGGCAGTTGGTTCTGCACTGGTACTTACCTCCACAAATGGTGGATGTGTTTCTCACTGGATGTGTTCCTAATAGATACCTCTGTGTTTTGTATTTCTTTCTTTGAAGGGCTTATCACCTAACATGTTTTAACTTTATAAAAGCTTATACTCATGGAAATGGTCAAACCTGGTGTGTATATGGGATGCGGGGAGCCATGATAATAAAACATCCCTTGAGAAAGAAGCAAGAGAAAGTTTTCAGAGAATGGGTTCCATGCTTAGAGGAGACCATGTCTCACTCTCCCTTAGAGTGTTTGCCGGTTGGTAAGACCTCCAGTGATGCAATGAACCAAGAAGGATGACCCTAAGTTAAGAGTTCATGAATGAGGTGGGGCTCACTGCTGCAGAAACTGAACTGTGACATTTCACTGGACTGCTACCAAATGGTAACAACTGACCACCAGAGGGCCTCTCTGCTTTTTGGCACTGCAGAATATCCTGAGTATTTAAAATAATTCTAGGGAAGCCACAGTGAAAATTAATTTTTTCCCAGCATATGAGGATGCTTCAAGTTCAATTTCAATGGATTTAAAGAAAATTATTGCTATCCAAGAATCACATTTTTTTTTCACCTGGGTACTCAGTTCACAATCACTTCTCATGCACATCAGAAGTGGACCCAGGAGTGGTCCGTATGGTCCTTTTTTCCTTATGGAAGGATGGTGCTCCACCTCAGCTTCCACTGAAACCAAAGACTTTCATCTACTGGAAGAGGGACTATATAAACCCATATGCTCTAAAGTTCCCAAATCCCTCTACCTGCAAAGAAACTAACTGTTCCGGATAACTCTAATAAACAGCTGGCACCAACAACCTACTTAATGGTTCTTGCAAAAGAAGGTTATTTTCAAGCTTGCATTATTAAAAAGAAAAAAAGAGCAAAAAGTGGAGGTTTCTGTGCAACAGAATAGAGTGTCCAGAAATAAACCCAAGCACTTCTGGTCAATCAATGTACAACAAAGGAGGCAAGAATATACAATGGAGAAAAGATAGTCTCTTCAGTAAGTGGTTCTGGGAAAAATGGATAGCTACATGTAAAACAATGAGATTTAGAACATTCTCTAATATCACATAAAAAAATAAATTCAAATAGATGAGATACACAAGTATGAGACCTGAAATCTTCAAATTTCTACAAGACAACTTAAGCAAGACATATGACATTGAAATAAATCATAGCAATAGTTTCTGGATCTGTCTCTTAAGGCCAAAGAAATAAAAGCAAAAATAAACAAATGGGGTCCAATTAAATTTAAAACTTAAAACCTTATGCATAGCAAAGGAAATCATCGACAAAAGTAAAAGAAAACCTATAGAAATGGAGGAAACATTTACAAATTAATATGACAAATAAGGGGTTGATATAAAAAATATATAACCAGCTCATAAAACTCAACATCAAAAATGAATAAATAAATAAGCAACCTGATTGAAAAATGGGCAGAAGACATGAATAGAGACTTTTCTAGAGAAGACACACAGATAGCCAACAGGCACATGAAGAGATGCTCACCACTACTAATCATCAGAGAAAGCTAAATCAAAATGCAATCAGTTATCACCTCACATTTGTCAGAGTGGGTGTCATCAAAAAGACCACAAGTAACAAATGCTGGTAAGGAGAATGTGGAGAAAAGGGAACTCTTCTGCATTCCTGTTGGAAATGTGAATTGGTGCAGCCACTATGGAAAACAGAATGGAGGGTTCTCAGAAAATGAAAAATAAGGCTAGTCTATAATCCAGCAATACTGCTCCTCGGGATACATGCAAAAAAAATTGAATCCACTAATTTGAAAAGATACATGCACTCCAGTGTTCACAGCAGCATTATTTACAATAGCCAGGTAGACAGGATATGGAGGCAACCTAAGTGTCCAGCAACAGATTAATGGATAAAGATGTGCTGTGTGTGTGTGTGTGTGTGTGTGTGTGTGTGTGTATGGGCTTCCCAGGTGGCACTAGTGGTAAAGAACAAGGCTGCCAATGCAGGAGACATAAGAGATCCTGGTTCAACCCCTGGGTCAAGAAGATCTTCTGGAGAAGGGCATGGCAACCCACTCCAGCACTCTTGCCTGCAGAATTCCATGGACAGAGGAGCCTGGCAGCCTATAATCCATGGGTTCTCAAAGAGTCCAACATGACTGAAGTGACTTGGCATGCACACATGTTTATATATATACACAAATGGAATATTAGCCATAAAAAGAATGAAATACTGCTATTCACAGCAATGTGTATGGACCGAGAGAATATTATGCTTAGTGAAATGTCAAAGACAAATACATATAGTATCACTTATATATGGAATCTATAAAATAAAGCAAACAAATGTATATAACAAAACAGAAGTAGACTCACAGATATAAAGAACAAACTAGTTCTAAGAGTTACTATATCAAAGAGATATGAATTACTATGTGTAAAGTATATGTGCAACAATGATATATTATATAACACAGGGAAATACAGCCACTATTTTGTAAGAACTTAAAATCGAATATAAGCTGTAATCTCTATGTTATAACCCTGAAACTTATATAACATTGTAATTCAACTAGTTGTTGTTGCTGAGTCACTAAGTCATGTCTGACTCTTTGCGATCTCATAGACTACAGCCTGCCAGACTCCTCTGTCCATGGAATTTACCAAACAAGAATACTGGAATGGGTTGCCATTTCCTTCTGCAGAGGATCTTCCTGACCCAGGGATCAAACCCACATCTCTTACATTGACAGGCAGATTGTTTACCGCTGAAACACCAGGAAAGTAATTCAACTATACATCACCTAAAAACTGTGTAATGGAAGCTTATGTAAGTACCTGGAAAACCTTGATTAAAAACAGCATTAAGCCAAAAAATAAAAAGGTGAAGGGTTCTACTTGGAACTAAATTCATGATCTGTTCAGGCCTCACTGGCTCCCTATGAAATAATTGTGGACTGGAGACAGAAGTTGACTTTATGTGTTTTCCTTTTCTCTAATAGAACCAAAGCCTTTACTCATGCTCTGTGACACTGTAAAAGATTTTTTTTTTTTAAATCATTTTGATATCCCAGAAGATGGGACTCACTATGAACAAACTTACCAAAGCATTTTTTTTCAGGTAGAGCTGAATTATTGGACTGATATGTATCTTTGCTATATATATATATTATATATGATTTAGTTACAAGTGAAATGCCCATCAACGAGAGCGGCTTTGTGATTGAGTACATTGTACCGCTGGATACAGGGCCTATTATAATTCTATGTTGTTGTTCAGTCACCCAATTGTGTCCAACTCTTTGCGACTCCCTGTCCCTCACCATTTCCTGAAGTTTGCCCAAGTTCACGTCCATTGCATCGGTGATTGCTATCCCACCATCTCATCCGCTGACACCCTTTTCTCCTTCTGCCTTCAAAGGACTTTTCCAGTGAATCAGCTGTTTGCATCAGATGACCAAACTATGGGAGTTTCAGCTTCAGCATCAGTCCTTCCAACGGGTATTCAGGGTTGATTTCCCTCAAGATTAACTGGTTTGATCTCCCTGTTCTCCAAGGGACTCTCAGGAGTCTTCTCCAGCACCACAGTTTGAAGGCATCAATTCTTCAGCATTCCACCTTCTTTGTGGTCCAGATCTCACACCCATATGTGACCACTGGGAAGACAATAGCCTTGACTATATGGACCTTTGTCAGCAGAGTAATCTCTCTGTTTTTCATCACTCTCTCTAGATTTGTCATAGTTTTTCTGCCAAGAAGCAAATGTCTTCTGATTTCATGGCTGCAGTTACCATCTGCAGTGATTTTAGAGCCCAAGGAGAGGAAATCTGTCACTACTTCCAGCTTTTCATCTTCTATTTGCATGCAGTAATGGGGCCAGATTCCATGATATTAATTTTTTTTAATATTTAGTTTTAAGCCAGCTCTTTCACTCTCCTCTTTCACCCTCATCAAGAGGCTCTTTAATTCTTCTTAACTTTCTGCCATTAGAATGGTATCATTCACATATCTGAGGTTGTTGATGTTTATCCCACTTATCCTGATTCCAGCTTGTAACTCATCCAGCCCATCACTTCTCATGATATGCTTAGTGTATAGATTAAACAAACAGAGTGACAGCAGACAGCCCTGTCACAATTCTTTCTCGATCGTGAACAAATCAGTTGTTCCATACTGGCCTCTAACTGTTGCTTCTTGACCTGCAAACAGGTTTTTCAGGAGATAGGTAAGATGGTCTGGTATTCCCATTTCTTTAAGAGCTTTTCACAGTTTATTATGATCCACACTGTCAAAGGTTTGACATAGCCAATTAAACAGAGGTAGATGCTTTTCTGGAATTCCCTTACTGTCTCTATGATCCAGCAAATGTTGGCAATCTGATCTCTGGTTCCTCTTCCTTTTCTAACTCCAGCTTGGACATCTGGAAGTTCTTGGTCACATAATGCTGAAGCCTAGCATGCAAGATTTTAAGCATGACCTTACTAGCATGGGAGATGAGTGCAATTGTCCAATAGTTTGCACATTCTTTAGTACTACCCTTCTTGGGAATTGGGATGAGGGTTGATTTTTTCCAGTCCTGTGGCCAGTCTTCCAGATTTGTTGATATACTGAATGCAACACCTTGATGGAATCATCCTTTAGGATGGGAAGGGATAGGCTACCCACTCCAGTATCCTTGGGCTTCCCTTGTGACTCAGCTGGTAAAGAATGCCTGCAATGTGGGAGACCTGGGTTTCATCCCTGGGTTGTGAAGATCCCTTGGAGGAGGGAAAGGCTACCCACTCCATTATTCTGGCCGGCAAATTCCATGGATATATAGTCCAAGGCACCGCAAAGAGTCAGACACAACTGAGACTTTCACTTCACCTTATTAGGTTAGTACTTTCAACAGTTAAGTCGAGCTTTAAAAGGTTTTAAAAGGCTTCAAATAGTAATAATTGTTCTTTGAAATGAAAGTCACTCAGTCATGTCCGACTCTTTGCGACTCCATGGATAGTCCATGGAATTCTCCAGGCCAGAATACTGGAGTGGGTAGCCTTTCCCTTCTCCAGGGCATCTTCGCAACCCAGGGATGAAACCCAGGTCTCCCACATTGCAGGCAGATTCTTTACCAGCTGAACCACAAGGGCTTCCAAAATATATATTTCCCTAGTCTTTGGTTTGATAGTATCTTCAGTTATGATATAGGAAAATATTTCTTATCTGTTCCCTACCCTGTTTCCAATCTTCTAGAAGGATGGTTTCAAATCTTCTCAAAGGATGTGTTTGCTAAGCTGCTTCAGTTGTGTCTGACTCTGTGCAACCCTGTGGACTATAGCTTGTCAGGCTCCTTTGTCCAATGGAACCCTCCAGGCAAGAATACTGGAGTGAGTTGCTGCTAGAAGGATAGGTAGCTTATTTGACCCCATTTTTGCTAGCAATAGTCCCTAGAATCTTTGTTTCCTAATCTGAGACCTGAACTTTTCTTTCTGTCTCCTTTGGATGGCCAGATCTTGCAGCCTAGAATTTATTAGGTGAATAAATAGTTTAGGATCCAGGCTTTTATAAAGCTAAAACTATGTGAGCATTTTTTTCTTAATTAGGTACAATGTTAGACCATAATTTTACGTAACAACTGACACAATTGAATTTTAGTTATTTGAAATTCATATAGGACTATTTTTAAAATCTGAAGTGTAAATTTTATTTAGAAAATTATAATAAATTTAGTTGTTTATTAAGTCAAATTCAATAATTATTTTAAGTCAAAACCATGTCATCAATTTTAATCTATTTCAGTGCAGAGTACATAGACTAGGACATTGATAGCTTTTAAGGTTCTTCCCCATTTTGAGGTATAGATTGAGTGAGTATTTTTATCTGTTTTTGGAAAACAGAATATAAGATAAAGTGTGGGAGGATGACTCATCAATCGCCACTTGGAAGGTCAAGATATCAAACATGAGAACGTAATATGTGGTTCATGTTCATTCCCAGAAAGAAAAGGTAGCAGATATTCTAACCTTACTAATAAATGCACTGTTACTAGTAAGGGAATAGAATTCTTGCATTTTTTTCTCAGCTAATCAGTTAAAACAATTCAGTACAGCCAATGATGTTGACCTTGTATATGCAGTTTTTAGATTGAGACTATAAAATCCAGTATACTTGATACAAAAGAAAATGCAGGTTTAGGATGTTGGTGGCATGTCAGATTTCTTAGCTGACTTGCAAGTTTGATGCTCATCAAGTAACATTCAATTGCTGTTCCTAAATTTGAGTGAAAATCATATATTTTAAACTTTTAGAACTTGATACTATGTTTAACCTGACATAGGAAGAGTGCTGAATTCACAAAAATATTTCTAGCGTTTTCCATTTTCAATGTTTTATATTTGTACAGTCTTCACAATTATTTTATCTGAATTATTTCATTTGATTCTCTTAAAGTCTTAGATGGTAGTAGGGAATATATATAATTTCCACCTTGCAGACAAATTAAGGTTACACAGTAAGTGTGTATATATTGACTCTTATTATTTTTTCCATTAAACTCCTTTTCTGAAATGACTCCATTGTACTCTTTCCTAAATAATTTGAAGTTATGAAGAACAATTCTTAACATTTTTGTTAATTGAAAAAATAAATTAGGGACATGTGTTTAGATAATTTAACTGTACTTTTATTAAAAATATGAAAAAAACAATGAAGTAGTTTTTCAGTGTCAGAATATTTAGCTAGACTGCAATGCTGTTACTAAGTGTCACATAGTTCAAGAGTTTTTGGAACTGAAACGTAATGAACAAGGAGGAGATTATGGGCACCACAAATCCACTTATAAATCTTTATAATTGACTCTCCCTCTATTAGGCTCCTCTATGTAACTGGCTCCTCCTTATGTGTGTTTGATGGCCTAGATTATGAATGATGGTTGTTCTAATTAGAATTGTGAGACTCTAAAAGATCTCTTATACACTTTAGATCTACTGGCTCAATAAGAACTGTTTTAATACAAGCTGTTTATAGATGCTGTTCAACAGTATCTTTCTGTGCCTTTTTCCTTCAATAACTGCTGAAGTCTTCATTTACACTGAACAAATTATCCTGAGCAAAGAGTAGGAAGCAATCAGCAAGGTATAGTTGAGAAAAGGTCTATTTTATTTTCATTACAGGTTGGAAAGGGCCAGGGGACATGACATTTGTCCAGCCTGGTAAGGAAGTATTCTATTAAGAGGAAAAGAACAGAAAACAGAAGCAAAACAAACAAACAAAAAAATAGTAAAAAACATAAACACTGTTAAGCTGCTGTCTTTCTGAGAACACAGATAAAGGAAAATTTGAGAGAGTATGTAGTTGATTCTGCAAACATTTTCTGCATATAATGGCATATGATGCAAATGAAGACAAGTTTTTTAGGGCAGATTTTCTTTTCTCTTTTTATAGGTAATTTCAGTTTTACTTTCTCTTAGGGACGCAACAAATTACATTTTTATGTGTAAATAGAGGGAAAAACAGTGGGCAAAGAAATAAATATTCAAAAGAAATTTAGAAAAAGTATTTTTCAAAAGATGGATAGAGATTTAGTTCTATTTCTGAAAAAAGTAAAAATATAAAAATTAGATTATAAGGTTTATTTGATACCCAAGGCTGCTGACTTCTTTCTGAGCTTTTCTGAGTAACAAGATTGCTTATTCTTCATCCGCTACAGTAAGGAGTAACCAGTCAAATACTGGAGACATACTTCATTTCACCATGATAAAAAAAAAACCCACAAAATCTTTTACCCCAAAGTATGAGTAGAAGGGTTGATTCATCACTTTTAGAAATACTACAACTTTTAAAATTCATTTTATCGAATTTTTCTATATGAGTTATAGAATCATTATTCTAATTAAAATAAGAAGAAACCACCAATACTTATTTGGGGTGAATATATATCTTTTGCTCATCCAAGATGATGCAAGTTTACTTAAAATGGCCATGATAATTGACTATGCTTCATGTAATTCCAGTACCATGTCTTAATACTTATATGGTGGATTTAAAGAAAATTTGTAGGCATCAAATTACACTTCAGTTCAGTTAATTTTCTGTTTTAAGATTTAAACAAAGGAAATCACACTGAGAGCAGAGATGATTCTACCTTTCTGAAAGCTATTCCAGTAGTAGATGGTATTGAACACCAAATAAAAATTTGTGAATGACACTCTACTAAAATACTCTATTATTTAAAAAGGATTATCTGGACTAACTAGTCTACAAAAATTGCTAAGACTAGTAAATGAATCAGAATTTATATAGCTGATTCCTTGTGGTAGTGGCAGGAATTGGAGATAACACTGGATTATTTAGATCCAGAGAAAGTCAAAATTATATTTGTCCTTCTTTGGTAACTTTTAACAAAATTATCTATACTTCTAGTTGATATAATTTTACTTTCTGAATCTGATTAATGACATGAGAAATGTACTCATGCTTATTACTAAATTTTCAAAATTTTTTACTATTTCAATCAACATTTCATTTTATTCTATGGCTTTTCCAGTAGTCATGTATGGATGTGAGAATTGGACTATAAAGCAAGCTGAGTGCAGAATTGATGCTTTTGAACTGTGGTGTTGGAGAAGGCTCTTGAGAGTCCCTTGGACTGCAAGGAGATCCAACCAGTCCATCCTAAAGGAGATCAGTCCTGGGTGTTCATTGGAGGGACTGATGTTGAAGGTGAAGCTCCAATACTTTGGCCCCCTCATGTGAAGAGCTGACTCATTTGAAAAGACCCTGATGTTGGGAAAGATTGAAGGCAGGAGGAGAAGGGGATGACAGAGGATGAGATGGTTGGATGGCCTCACCAACTCACTGGACATGAGTTTGGGTAAATTCCGGGAGTTGGTGATGGACAGGGAGGCCTGGTGTGCTGTGATTCATGGGGTCGCAAAGAGTCAGACATGACTGAGTGACTGAACTGAACTGATGTTAAGTTGGGAAGAACATAGCCAATATCATTTTCATAAAAACTAATTAGTTGTATTCTTTTCATATTTTATATGTGAGGTTAATATTTGAATGTTATTTGTGTTGTTTTTCTTTTACTTTCAAAAGACATAAAATTTTTTTGTGATTCTATTTAATGCCTTGAGGAAGGAAATGGCAACACAGTCCAGTATTCTTGCCTAGAAAATTCCATGGACAGAGGAGACTGGCAACCTACAGTCCATAGGGTCACAGAGTCAGACATGACCGATTGACTCACTTCACTTCACTTCATGACAGGTTCTAAGTTCATGAACAGGTTCCACCTCAGTTCAACTGACACAAATTCATTCCTTTTTATCAACCTCAGTTTATTATTGGTTGTCACAAAAACTCGGACACAAATGAGCACACATATACACATTTAATGGCTGTAGCTGACAACTGTTAAGTAATTCTAAATTTTGTTTCACTGTTTCTTTAAAAAATGTTT
Organism: Moschus berezovskii; assembly: GCF_049115385.1. Lineage (NCBI taxonomy): Eukaryota > Metazoa > Chordata > Mammalia > Artiodactyla > Moschidae > Moschus > Moschus berezovskii. The sequence goes on along the minus strand of NC_142462.1, from coordinate 28,104,169 downwards.
TCAACTTCATATTTTTCTTCATAGCCTTTGCACCTTATTATTTTAGAAATAAGTATAATTTTACTTCTATAAAACATTTTTATTGTTAAATCTTTTACTTCTATATTGAAGGGAACAAAATGAAACATATTCAGTTCAGTTTGGTCAATTAGTCATGTCCAACTCTTTGCAACCCCATGGACATCAGCATGCCAGTCTTCCCTGTCCATCAACAGCTCCCAAGGCCTACTCAAACTCATGGGCACCACATCGGTGATGCCATCCAACATGCTCAATAAATTTTTACAAAGAGAACACATTTCAATCACCACCAAGATCAAGAAATAATATATAATTTACTGTAGATTATATGTGACTAACACACACAGAGATTATAGGTTTACCAGCATAAATATACACTCCCTAAATACTAAGGTTTAGTCTTATTTTTACATTTCATATACATGATGCTTTAGAATATATATTATTTTGTATTTGGCCTCTCTCACTCAAAAATTTTTAAAACAGCCGTGATATTTAATGTAGCTATAGTTTGTTTACTTGAATTGCTCCACTGTATTTCTTATATGAAAATCTTTCACCACAAATTCTTTATCCATTATGCCCTTAATGGACATTAAAATTCTTCCCAATATTTTATTATTATGAATAATGACTCATTAAACCTTCTTTTCTTTGGGCACAATGGATATGCATTTCTTTTGTTTATACCTAGGAGTAAGTTTGCTTGGCTGTAGAGAATACATAGGACAGTGCAATAGAGAAGACCAAATGAGTTTTACAGGTTGACTGTGCCAATTTGTACTCCCACCAATAAGACAGAATAGTTGCCTGTGGTAGATCATTTGTCCATATCTGATATCGCTGGACTAGTTAATCATTTGGATTGGTATGTTGTTGCATTTTATGGCTGCCTTTTGGGTTTCCCTGATAACTAATGATGTCAAAGACCTTTCCATATATTTATTGCCCATATTGATATCATCTTTTGTGAAGTACCTGATCAGGTCCTTGGCAGTTTTCCTAATTTTGACTAATTTATTTTTCTTACTAATCTGTAGGTAATCTTTAAATCTTCTCAGTAGAAACCCTTTGTTGGCTGTATATTTTGGAAATGTCTTTGCTTGCTATTTGCCTTTTCATTAATTTAACGGTGTCTTTTGTGAACAGAAATTTTTGATCTTAAATAAAAGAGATGTATAATTTTGGCCTCTAGATTAGTGTTTTTAGTGTTATGCTTCAGAAAAATTTTCCCAAGGTCATAGACACTTTCTCTTGTATAATTTTCTAGAAGGTATATCATTCTTTCTTTTACACTGCTGTTAACAACCTCACTAGAACTATATTTTCTATGTTACAAAGAAGAGATCATATTTCATATTTTCCATGTAAATATCCAAATTCCTGAGTAATATATATTGAAAATACCAACCTTTTCTCACTAATCTGCAATATTTCCTTTGTCAAAAATCAAAGATAGCTGTATCTGGGATCTGTTTCTAGATTCTTTTGTATGTCTATGACTTATTTCTTTTTATAATTTTATACTGTCAATGATTGTACAAATCAAGTCTTCATATCAGATAGAAGAAAGACCTCTCACTTTGTTTTGTTCAAAAGTATCTTGATGGTGATGGTGATTTTAATTTTCACATATATTGTAAGTTCATTGAAGTTCAAAAATATTTTAAGATAATATTGAATTTTCAAATCTATATAGTATACCCTGTTTTATATCACTCTTCTTTAATTTCAATATTTTATATTTTTATTCATATGAACTTACATATAATTTATTTTTCATATGTATTTGTAAATTATTTCAAAATGTGATCTTTTTTAAATGCAATTTTCTGTTCCTTGTAAGTAGAAATGCCATTGATCTTTTTATTGCTGAACTTGCAACCAGCAAGTAAGTTAAACACACTCAACTACTTCACCTGTTGGTATTTTCTGGATTTCATATGAGCATAATAAGATCATATCAGATGAAGAAAGCTTCATTTATTCCTTTTCAATTATTTTACCATTAGTCCCTTTTCAGGAGAAAGGCAATGGCAACCCACTCCAGTACTCTTGCATAGAGAATCCCATGGACAGAGGAGCCTGCTAGGCTCCAGTCCATGGGGTCGCTGAGTCGGTCATGACTGAGTGATTTCATTTTCACTTTTCACTTTCATGCATTGGAGAAGGAAATGGCAACACACTGCAGTGTTCTTGCCTGGAGAAGCCCAGGGACTGGGGAGCCTGGTGGACTGCTGTCTGTGGGGTCGCACAGAGTTGGACACGACTGAAGTGACTTAGCAGCAGCAGCAGCAGTATCTTTTTGCTTGCCTTATTGCACTGGGTAGATTTTTCACGTAAGTAACAAGGGCAGATATTGTTGTCTGTTGCTTAATCGCAAATATCTTTATTATTCTCTATTAACTATGTTAATGATGTAGTTTTAAAAAATCATTTCTTAGATCAAAGTTCTCATTATTTCTAATTTAATATGAGGTTTTGTATAAAGGATACTGGCTTTAATAAAATGCTTTTATTCTGTACCTACTAAGATGTTATGGAATACTTTCTACTTTATTTAGTTAATATGGATAATTACATTTATTAATTTTGAATGTTAAGTCCTACATTTCTACAACATATACAGTTAGGCTGTGAAATATTCCTAGTCTCTTTTCACATGTATAATAACTTAAAATTAAAGATACAAAATGATTTGCTGAGGGATGGAACAAAAGCATAAATTTGTTTCTTAATCCTTGTTCACTTTTCCATTAATTTGCACAGTGAAATGAGTAGAATCTTTATAATTGCTTTCAAATAAGGGGACGACAGAGAATGAGATGGTTGGATGGCATCATCAACTCGATGGACATGAGTTTGAGTGAACTCTGGGAGTTGGTGATGGACAGGGAGGCCTGGCATGCTGTGATTCATGGGGTCACAAAGAGTCGGTCATGACTGAGCGACTGAACTGAACTGAACTGAATCATGTTTGTATATTATAATTTCATAATTTGGGTACATTTCATCACTCATAGCTTAATTATTTTCTTTAAAATGAGGTTTGTGTTTGGTATTAAAAATAGAAAAGATATAATACATAAGAACAGTAGATATTTTAAAATATATTTATTATAAATTATAATGGTTTTAACTTCAAATGTAAATATTTTATTTTTAATAACCTAGAAATTATAGAAAACAAGGTATATTTCTCACAAGTGTAAATGCTCCTCCTGTGAATTTAAAATTATATCATCCTTTTTTCTCCTGTTTTATGCAGATTTTTTTCTGTGTTGTGTTTTTGCTATACCTTATATAGACACTATTATCGTACTATAATCCTTTGTCAAAAAGTGTTTTACACCTTTTGCAAAGACCCTGTAATACATTATGAATTGTTTATCACACAATTGAAAACCAAATATTCTTGGGTGAAATAAAAGATAGAAACACTGTGTAAAAGTCAAGAGAGGAAAAACAAAATGAAGTGGGTGGTATGCAACAAGTCAAGTTCACTGACTGAATGACTGAATATTGCTACAGAGGCAATACTACCCAAATTAATCTATAGAGTCAACACAATCTCCATTAAGATTCTATGTACCTATTTTGTAGAAGTAAACAAGATGATTATAGATTTATACAGAAGTGCAAGGCAAATGAGATAGCTTAATAGCACTGAACAAGAAGAACCAAGTTAAAAAATTCATAATTCCCATTTTTAAAACTAACTACAAAGCTACAGTAACCAAGACAGAATGGTACCACCACAAAAATATACATATAAATCAATGGAATAAAGTTGAAAGTTCAAAACTAAACTTACCTTTATGGTCAAGTTATTTTTGACAAAGATGTCAAGGTAATTTAATGGGGGAAGTTATAGTCTTTTGAATAAATAGTTCTAGAACAACTGGACATTCGCAGACATATGAATGAAGGTGGTCTCTGTCTCACACCATTAAGAGAAATTAACCTAAAATTGCTCAGGATTTAATGTGAGTTAAAGCTACAAAACTCTTAGAAGAAAATATTGAAGTAAATCATTATGAATGACCTTAACTTAGGCAGTGGTTCTTAGAAAGGAAAACAAAAGACTATGATTAAAAAAAGAGAGCTGATCTTTATAAAAAAAAAAAAAAGGGAGAGAACAACTTGTGCTCTGAAGGATATTATCAATAAAATGAAAAGACTATAGAATAGGAGAAAATATTATTTGCAATTCATACATCTGGTATGGGACTTGAAAAGAATATATAAAGAATACTTAAAACAATAATAACATATAAATATCCAAATTTTAAAATGGGCAAAGAATTTAAATAGATATTTCTCAAAAGCAGATATACAAATAATCAATACGCATAAGAAACAATGCCTGGAGGAGACGGGGATGACAGAGAATGAGATGGCTGGATGGCATCACCGACTCGATGGACATGAGTTTGAGTGAACTCCAGGAGTTGGTGATGGACAGGGAGGCCTGGCGTGCTGTGATTCATGGGGTCACAAAGAGTCGGACTTGACTGAGCAACTGAACTGAACTGAACTGAACATAATCTTATTGGGCTTCCCTGGTGGTTCAGTGTTAAAGACTTGCCTGTTAAGCAGGAGACCAGGATTCGATGCCTGGATCAGGAAAATCCCCTGAAGAATGAAATGGTAACCCACTCCAGTATACTCCAGGTTTTCCTGGAAAAGGAAATGGCAAACCACTGCAGTATTCTTAACTGGGAAATCCCATGGATAGAGGAGACCGGTGAGCTCCAGTCACTAGACTGTACAGCTACAGCTCACAAAGACACAACCTAGCAACAGACTTTCACTTTTCATTTTCAACATAATGTTGCACGTCAACTATATTTCAATAAAAAATAAAATGTGTTTGATGTGTATGTGTTTATTATGTATAGTACATATGTGATTATATACACATTCATATACATCAGATTTTTTATTTCAAAATTTCTATAAAACTATTCGTTAGCTGCTTAAGAAATTCCAAGGTTGAAAATGGACATATACAACTTCACCTAATATTTTTTAGAGCCTAGAATATGCAGATGTGATGTAGATCAACCTTAGAATGTAACCATGCCTTGCCAATGGCACATTTTTTTCTCTTTAAAAAAGGAGAACAACTTTGTAATAGGTTTTAAGCACTGCAATCTCAAGCACTCCTTGATTAGATACTTACTTTCTATATATACTAAATAATTTAGTAACATTAGCAGTCTTTGCACAATAGATGTCAAGTAGAGTCAGAAACAACTGAGCGACTGAACTGAACTGAACTGAACTGAATTGAATTGCAGGGGTGTTATAGATTTGCTGCCATCCAGCCATCTCATTCTCTGTCGTCCCCTTCTCCTCCTACCCCCAATCCCTCCCAGCATCAGACTCTTTTCCAGTGAGTCAATTCGTCGCATGAGATGGCCAAAGTATTGAAGTTTCAGCTTTAGCATAAGTCCTTCCAATGAACACCCAGGATTGATCTCTTTAGAATGGACTGGTTGGATCTCCTTGCAGTCCAAGGGACTCTCAAGAGTCTTCTCCAGCACCACAGTTCAAAAGTATCAATTCTTCAGCGATCAGCTTTCTTCACAGTATAACTCTCACATCCATACATGACCACAGGAAAAACCATAGCCTTGACTAGACGACCTTGGTTGGCAAAGTAATGTCTCTGCTTTTTAATATGCTATCTAGGCTGGTCAGGGGTCGCAAAGAGTCGGACACGACTGAGCGACTGAACTGAACTGAAATGATGTCCTTATTGCCAAATTCAGACTTAAATTGAAGAAAGTAGGGAAAACCACTAGGCAATTCAGATATGACTTAAATCAAATCCCTTATGATTATACAGTGGAAGTGAGAAATAGATTTAAGGGACTAGATCTGATAGAGTGCCTGATGAACTCTGGACGGAGGTTTGTGACATTGTACAGGAGACAGGGACCAAGACCATCCCCATGGAAAAGAAATGCAAAAAAGCAAAATGGCTGCCTGAGGAGGCCTTACAAATAGCTGTGAAAAGAAGAGAAGCGAAAGCAAAGGAGAAAAGGAAAGATATAAGCATCTGAATGCAGAGTTCCAAAGAATAGCAAGGAGACATAAAAAGCCTTCCTCAGCGATCAGTGCAAAGAAATAGAGGAAAACAACAGGATAGGAAAAACAAGAGATCTCCTCAAGAAAATTAGAGATTCCAAGGGAACATTTCATGCAAAGATGGGCTCGATAAAGGACAGAAAAGGTGTGGACCTAACAGAAGCAGAAGATATTAAGAAGAGGTGGCAAGAAGACACAGAAGAACTGTACAAAAAAGATCTTCACGACCAAGATAATCACGATGGCGTGATCACTCACCTAGAGCCAGATTTCTTGCAATGTGAAGTCAAGTGGGCTTTAGAAAGCATCACTATGAACAAAGCTAGTGGAGGTGATGGATTTCAAGTTGAGCTATTTCAAATCCTGAAAGATGATGCTGTGAAAGTGCTTCACGCAATATGCCAGTAAATTTGGAAAACTCAGCAGTGGCCACAGGACTGGAAAAGGTCAGTCTTCATTCCAATCCCAAAGAAAGGCAATGCCAAAGAATGTTCAAACTACCCCACAATTGCACTCATCTCACACGCTAGTAAAGTCGTGCTCAAAATTCTCCAAGTCAGGCTTCAGCAATATGTGAACCGTGAACTCCCAGATGTTCAAGCAGGTTTTAGAAAAGGCAGAGGCACCAGAGATCAAATTGCCAACATTCGCTGGATCATGGAGAAAGCAAGAGCGTTCCAGAAAAACATCTGCTTCATTGACTATGCCAAAGCCTTTGACTGTGTGGATCACAATAAACTGTGGAAAATTCTGAAAGAGATGGGAATATCAGACCACCTGACCTGCCTCTTGAGAAACCTGTATGCCGGTCAGGAAGCAACAGTTAGAACTGGACATGGAACAACAGACTGGTTCCAAATAGGAAAAGGAGTGTGTCAAGGTTGTATATAGTCACCCTGCTTATTTAACTTATATGCAGAGTACATCATGAGGAACGCTGGGCTGGAAGAAGCATAAGCTGGAATCAAGATTGTAGGAGAAATATCAGTAACCTCAGATATGCAGATGACACCACCTTTATGGCAGAAAGTGAAGAGGAACTCAAAAGCCTCTTGATGAAAGTAAAAGAGGAGAGTGAAAAGGTTGGCTTGAAGCTCAACATTCAGAAAACCAAGATCATGGCATCTGGTCCCATCACTTCATGGGAAATAGATGGGGAAACAGTGGAAACAATGTCAGACTTTATTTTGGGGCGGCTCCAAAATCACTGAGGATGCTGTTTGCAGCTATGAAATTAAAAGACGCTTACTCCTTGGAAGGAAGGTTATAACCAACCTAGATAGTATATTAAAAAGCAGAGACATTACTTTCCCAACCAAGGTCTGTCTAGAAAAGGCTATGGTTTTTCCCGTGGTCATGTATGGATGTGAGAGTTGGACTGTGAAGAAAGCTGATCGCCGAAGAATTGATACTTTTGAACTGTGGTGCTGGAGAAGACTCTTGAGAGTCCCTTGGACTGCAAGGAGATCCAATCAGTCCATTCTAAAGAGATCAATCCTGGGGGTTCATTGGAAGGACTGATGCTAAAGCTGAAACTCCAATACTTTGGCCACCTCATGCAACGAATTGACTCACTGGAAAAGACTCTGATGCTGGGAGGGATTGGGGGCAGGAGAAGGGGACGACAGAGAATGAGATGGCTGGATGGCATCACCAACTCGATGGACATGAGTTTGAGTGAACTCCGGGAATTGTTGATGGACAGGGAGGCCTGGCGTGCTGTGATTCATGGGGTTGCAGAGAGTTGGACACGACTGAGCGACTGAACTGAACTATAGATTTGCTACAAATGTCTATGTGAGTAGAGATTTGTGAACAAACCTGGAGAAGAGCCATATGTAGTTCCCAAACTTCACACATACTCATGAGCACCAAATTTTATGAAATTTATTTGTATATTATAAAAAACATAGAGTCAAATATAGATAGACTAGAATAAACATCTGTGATTACTGAAATCAACACATTTCCTCTATTAAATAGGTTTTCCCTAAGGAACATCTACAGAGCAAGAAAATTATACCAAATTCCCTTAAGGTTTGCAAATGAAGAAATAACCTCTGTCTTTTCTCAAAGATGCTTGAATGTCTATCAGAAACAGTATTTGTTTTAAAAAACACAAATAAAAAATAATGTTTCCAAGTTAGTAGTTTCTGGGCAATGTTACAGAGAGAAATATACATAGTGTTTTTTGTGAAATTCATTATCATATTATATCACTTTTGAGTAGCTTTATCAATTAATATGGAGAAGGCAATGGCAAGCCACTCCAGTACTCCTGCCTGGAAAATCCCATGGATGGAGGAGCCTGGTAGGCTGCAGTCCGTGGGGTCGCTAAGGGTCAGACACGACTGAGCGACTTAACTTTCACTTTTCACTTTCACACATTGGAGAAGGAAATGGCAACCCACTCCAGTGTTCTTGCCTGGAGAATCCCAGGGACGGGGGAGCCTGGTGGGCTTCCGTCTATGGGGTCACACAGAGTCAGACACGACTGAAATGACTTAGCATCAATTAATATAAACAGAAGTGTCTGGATACTTATGTCAGGCCTTCATTAACATAAAGCATTCATCTGCTCTTTGGCTTGCTTAGTTTCTGCCATTTGGCTAAGTACCATACTTTTCTTTACGTTCACCACAACTTCCAAAAACTGTGCTGGATTTTGTAATGCTTGCTTAAAAGCACTGGACACAGAATATCAAGGAAACCTGTGCTTTAGAAGCAGTATAGAATGAAGACTAGTGAATCACATGGAAAATTGTATAACTTTATTTTTTTGACTGAAAGTCTTCTAATAATCCCAGCATTTTTTTAACCAGATTTCAATTATTCTCAACACCATTTTTCTCCCTGAACTCACAGAAAAACAATCTTCATAATATGGAAAATCAGAATACAGGAGATCTCCTACAATATGACTAAAAGTATTAAATCAAATTTCATATTATTTGTGCTTTTCTATGTAGATAGAGCCAGAAGAAGCCACACTGAGTATATAACCACACTTTAAAAAAAAATTATTTTGACAAGATACTGCTTTAAAGCTAATCAGACTTATTTTAAATGGAAATTTGCCTACTCACTCTTTTTAAAACAGGCATCATGTTTAGGGAGGAAGAATATTAGATTATTTAGGATGGAAAGGGAAATTTTAGGTCAAATTATAGAAAATTCACAGTTTCATTAATATTGAGCTTTCCAATATGTACTGCTGATTATTAGAAATTTTTTATATCCTTTAAAAGGGTTTTATCATTAATTATGATCCCTGGGTTGGGAAAATCCCCTGGAGAAGAAAACGGCAATCCACTCCAGTATTCTTGCCTAGAAAATGTCATGGATGGAGGAGCCTGGTGGGCTACAGTCCATAAGGTCACAAAGAGTTGGACACGACTGAGTGACTAACACACATCATTAATTACATACAGTTTTAATCTATCGTTAGAATATGTAGTGGGAACAAAGATATAGATCACTCTCTATGTATGTATTGTGTGTGTCTTCATGCTAAGTTGCTTCAGTTGTATCGGACTCTGTATGACCCTAGGGACTATAGCCCACAAGGCTCCTCTGTCCATGGGATTCTCCAGGCAAGAATACTGGAGTGGGTTGTCATGCCCTCCTCCAGGGGAATTTTCCCAACCCAGGGATGAACCCGGGTCTCTATGTCTCCTGCATTTGCAGACGGGTTCTTTACCACTAGTGCCACCTGGGAAGCCCCATATATATATATTACAGCTACATATTACATATAATTATATATATTATATTTAATATGTTATTACCATTATGTATCATATTATTTTTATCTATAATATATACATATATTACTGTTATGATTAGGCTTATAGTCATTTATTAAATAAACTGAATGTACCATATCCTAGTTGGGCATTAGGTATGGTGGAATGCTATTCATTTCTGTTCATTGTGCTTATGTCAATGTAATTACCTTAGTTGAAAATATCTTTTTGTTACTACTTTTGGACTTTGTATGTAGACAATTGTAGATCTGGCAAATAATCAAGTTATTAGAGTATAGTTATCCACCCACTATACTTTCTGTGTGATAATCTGTGTGGAACTCTGAAAACAGTGTTTCTACTTTGGCATCTTCCAATTTGGCTCTGTCAATAGACAGTGCTAGATAGAGCCTGGGTAACTGGTGTAGGAAAAAGGAATATTCTCTTTTGGGTCTCTTCACTATTCTTATTTTATTTGTACTTTTATTTCTCTACTAATATTTCATTACTACAGGAGTAGTTACCCTTATCTCTGGAAGCAACTTATTCTAGTTTGCAATTTTCTACTTTTAAGATACATTTTCAGAGCTCTTGGTCCACCTATAGCATCCCTCCTCTAAGTTTAGAAGAAAATAGTAGCAGTCAAGTTGTACCATTTCATAAGGTTTAAAAGCCCATTTAAAATTAAAACAAAACAAAACAACTTCATTCCTTCATCCTTCAATCCTAATTGTGGTAATTAGGTTCTCTGCTCTAACTACTGAACATAGTAGCTTATTGCCTTCCACATGTGACTTTTATCTCCTAACTAAATCCAAGCCTCCGTAGTAAGGATACATAAAGACTATCTGTAAGCTACTTTTCAATTCTTCTAAGTCTTGATTCTAAATGGTGAAAAATCATGATTATCTTAATGTAGACACTGGAGCTAAAGTGCAAAGATTCTTATCAGTGTTTTGTTCATTATTATTTTGATTATTTGATGAAGATAATTCCTTTTATTGCCAGCTTTCATAGTTTTTATTCTTTCCCATTCTTCTTTTTCTTTCTTACTTTTTTAGCTTAATAAATAACCATTGACTTACATTGAATGGATGATTAATTTTTTGGCATTTATTTTAATGACTTTTATCTCATTTATCCTCTAAGTTTTATAATAACTCTAATTCTCATTTGTCTACCCATATGTCAATATCACAATGTCTTAAACACTCTCCCTTAAATATATCTTGATATTTGGTTAAATAAGATTCTCCATCTTATTTTTCTTCTTTACAGTTGTCAAAGTTATTCTTTATCTTGTAAGTTTCCTTCAATTCCCTTAATCTTAAATATGAGTCAAAAATGTCTGATTTTGTCTGCTTTTGTGCATCTAATGTTATTCATTTAACTCTTGTCTTTTATAAGACTTGATATGTGGTATTTGTATTTTACTTCAAAATTCTGTAATGATCTTTGTGGCTAACTTGTTTAAAATGAATAACAAGACTTCATTTTATAATGTTTGAGAAATTTTATCTTTGTATTATTGTATTTTACTTGTATTTACTTGTTTTATTTGTATTTTACTAGCTTTTATATATTGATTTTAAATATGTTGACTGAATTTGTTCTTGTTGCTCAGTAATTATTTTCTACAGATGTATCTTTCAGATCACTAATTCTCTTTTATGATTGTCTATTCTTTTACTTATGTTTTTTAAAAAGTTCTATCTGAACTTCTTTTCATATATTCCAATTCTTTGGTGAAACTTTAATAAAGCTAACTATATTGTAAAATATCTTGTCATAGTTTCACCTATTTTTGAACATTGTAATTATATTTCATTTGAAGTCAGTGACTGATAACTCCAACATATAAAATATATGTGGATCAATTTCAATTGACTTTCTCCTCTTAATTTCCTGATATTTTGGCCTAGCCTCTGGCATGCCTAATAATTTCTTATTTACTGCTGGCCATTGCATATAAAAATAAATGTAGAGGCACTGAAACCATTATATTGCATACAGGATTTAATTTTCTTTCGTCGGGAAGATAATAGCAGCTAAGTCTTCTGAAGGAGAGAACAGAGGATGAGATGGTTGGATGGCATCACCAACTCAACAGACATGAATGTGAGCAAACTCAGAAAGATGGTGAAAGATAGGGAAGCCTGGAGTGCTGCAGTCCATGGGGTCGCAAAGAGTCGAACATGACTGAACAACTGAACAACAACAAGTCTCCTGATACAGGTAAAACTGGTCTATTTTAATAGTTTTCTTACTTCTAGGAATACAGCCTCCTGGATGCAAAGGTCAGAGTATGTTTTCTTATTTTCCGGGGGATAGCTGTAAGTGACCATTAGTCTTTTCTTCTTTAACCTTATCTTCAAAATAAGTCACCAACCCCTCTTCCTACTCTGGCTCAGAGAGTAAGGTTGGTTCTGACTAGTCTTCTCCAGGGTAGTCCTTCAAGTCACCTTTTCCATATTTGTTCAGGTTCTGGGACATGAGTGAAATTATCTTCTTTTCCTAGAAATATTTTCCTAATTTTTCCTCTGTGTATTTTACCTGCCCTTTGTGTTTTGAGTAAATCCATGGTCAATAATGTTTTGCATGCTTATTTTTCTATTCCATCTCCTTCAGATCTTCTAAACTTTTAGGATGGATTCAGATATACTTTACATGAAGTTTATTTATGATTATTCATTGTAACTACTACATTATTAAATTATGCATTTAACAATATAGTTATATAAGTAAAATTCTAGCAAACCAAATTCAACAGTGTATTAAAAAAGATAATATACCATGATGAGTAAACTATGTTCCTGTGATTCATGGTTATTAAAATATATGCAAATCAATCAATGAGATAACCTGCATTTAAAAATGAAATATAAAAATTGCATAATCATCTCAAAAGTTTCAGAGAAAATATTTAACAAAATTCAACACTCTTTCATCAGCAAATTAGATAAAGAATGAAAATAACTCAACACAATAAAGGCTGTATATGACAAGCCCACAGCTAACATTGCACTTGATGCTGAAAAACTAAGATGTGAAATAAGGCAAGGATATCCACTATCAATATCCAACACAGTATTGGAAGTCCCAGCCAGAGCAATTAGGCAATAAAAAGAAATAAAAGACACCTAAATTAGAAAAAGAGTGAAATTCTCTCTGTAGGTAACGTGTTTTATATGCAGAATACCCTAAAGACTATGTACATACAAACACACACACAAACCTATTAGAACTAATAAACGAATTCAGTAAAAATTCATGATACAAGATCTATCGATATATATATGTATATATAAATCAGCTGAGTTTCTATATACCAACAACAAACAATGCAAAAGGAAATTTAGAAAACAACCTAATATACTGTACCATCAAAAAGAATAAATTATATAGAAATAAACTTAACCAAGGATGTAAAATTCTTTGAAACTGTAAATCAGTAATGAAAAAATTTAAAGCAGACTTAAATAAATGGGAAGATGCTCATGCTTATATATTAGATTGGTAGAATATAGTTAAATGTGAATAATATCTAAATTGATCTGTAGAGTCAATGATATCTCCTTTGAATTTCCACTGCCATTTTTCAGAAGTAGAAAAAAACTATTCTAAAATCCAAGTGGAACTACAAATGACACAAATCTTTTCAGAGACAAGAACAAAGTCCAAGGCATCACTCTTTCTGATTTCAAACTATATCACAAGCTATATTAATCAAAACAGTATGAAATTGCATAAAACAGATGCATAAAATCATACAGAGATCAATGGAACAGAATGGAGAGCCCTCAAATAAATCCATACATATAAGACCAACTAACCTTCAATTGGGGCACTAAAAATACACAAATGGGAAAAGAATAGTCTCATTAATAACTAGTGTTTAGACTGACTATCCACATACAAAATAATGAAAATGGACCCCCTATCTTACTCGTTACACAAAAATTTAACTCAACATAATTAATTTTTAATTAAATGTAAAAAGTGAAATGTAGGAACTGAAACCATAAATTTAAGAACTGAAACCATAAAATTCATAGAAAAAAAACATTCCTTGACAAAAAAAATCTTGGCAATGATTTCTTAACTATGATACTATGGCACAGGCAACAAAAGCAAAAATAGATAAATTTGACTAAACAAAAAGCTTTCACACAGCAAAGTAAACAATCAAAACAGTGAAAGGATAACCTACAGAATGGAAAAAATATATTTCAAGCTATATATATGATTAGGGGGTAACCAAAATATATATTAAGCTCCTAAAACTCAATAACAAAATGCCAAACAATCTGATTAAAAAAATGAGAAAAGGAGCTCAATAGACATTTTTCCAAAGACAAACTGGCCAATGGTATATGAAAACATGTTCAACATTCTTAATCAAGGAAATGCAAATCAAAATCACAATATAGGGAAAAAAGGATATTTTTTTAAAAATTCACAATATGATATCATCTCATATGCATTAGGATGGATATCATAAACAAACAAAAACAAAACAAATGATACCAACTTTTTGTAAGAATGTAGAGAAAATGGAACACTTTAATCTTGCTGGGAGAAACGTAAACTATTACAGCCATTATGAAAAACAATATAGAGATTCCTCAAAAGATTAAAAATAGAACTACTAAAAAAATAATAATAAAAAAATAAAAAATATATTTCTTTGAATTTTAAGAATGTCTAAGATCCTTCATCCTCGATCTTGGGAGCCAAATAGCATTTTAAATGTCCCATATCAGCAATTTTATACTCTACAACAAGAGGTACATCTGCAGACATACTGAGTGGTACTGTAGGAGAGAGTGGAGTGGCTTTCGTAAAGAAGTTCAGGTACCTCAGTGCAAAAGTTAGCTGAACTTGTTCATTCATCTCTATGGTAACAGCTTCCTCCTCTTTATCAACATTACTCGTCTGTGACAACTTAATATTTCCATTTCCAAGTTCTCCACTGGCAGAAAATTTCACTTCATCTTTTGCACAGGAAATTACAACAGCATCTCCAATATGACTGAGATCTCGGCATATACGTGCAAATTCACCAGAAGGCATCTGGAATTCCAAGTTGTTCAACATCTAAAGCTATTAACTTCATTTCATAGTCTGAAACCTTTTCCTGATTTGGAGCTTCAAATACTAGTGCCAACGTGTCCGCGTTATCTTCAGCCCATAAGATAATGATGCCTTCATTGCCAGCACATTTTAGTATTTTGGACATGCTGGTGAGGCTCACGACCATGGCCAATTTGTGGTCGCAGCGGTAAGTGTCGAAGCCCTCGGAGCGAAGGATTAGCTGCACCAAGGAGACATGAGACGAGTCCATGCTCTGCAGGTTCACGCCACCTGAGCTGATGTCCCAGCAGGCCTCCTTGATGAGATCCTTAAGCACCTCCAGCACCTTCTTCAAGTTGGAGCCCTGGACCAGGCGCGCGTGGAACATGGTGGCGGAGTCGCAATGACACAGCTACAGGTAGAAGGAGTAAGGAAGGTGTAGCCGGCTTAGGCTTCAGAGGATGAGAGCAAGAGGCAACATGACTGCAGAGGCCTAAGACGAAGAAATAAATATAAAAATAAATATAGACTAAGAAATAAAATTCAAAGAAATAAAACTAAGCTCTTTGAGAACTGCTTCTGAGATGCCAGCACACATTTAAGTATTTTTTTGTCTTTGTACCTCTGAGTACATATGTAGATACTGTTTTCTGTAAATAACTTTTCTTTTCTCCATTCTGTACAACTTCTTTAAAGAAAATTCCAAAGTCAAATCTGGTCTTATTAACTGAGTAATACTTCTGCCTTACCTAGGAATAATCCTTATAGTTTTTATAAACAAAAGAGTTTTGACTCTAAATGTGTTTAAAATATTGTTTTCAATTTAAATAAAAATCATTTTAATTTAAAAAATAAAATTAAATTTAAAAAATAAAAATAGAACTACTATATAATCTAGCAATCCCACTTCTGGGTGTTTATGCAAAGAAATTAAGATATGGATCCCTAAGAGATATCTGTACCCCACGTTCATTGCAGCATTATTCCCAAAAGCAAAATGGAGTCAAATGTCTATTAAAAAACAAGTATAAAATGTGGGATATACCAAAAAACTGGAATATTATTCAGAAGAAAACATGCCAATTGGTCAACAACATGGATGAACCTAGAGAACACTACATTATATGAAGCAAGCCAGACACAGTAGAATCCAGACTCTTCATGGCAAATAGATGGGGTAGCAATGGAAACAGTGACAGACTTTATTTTCTTGGGCTCCAAAATCACCGCAGATGGTGACTGCAGGCATGAAATTAAAAGATACTTGCTCCTTTGAAGAAAAGCTATAATCAACCTAGACAGCATATTAAAAAGCAGAGACATTATTTTACCAACAAAGGTCCGTCTAGTCAAAGTTATGGTTTTTCCAGTAGTCATGTATGGATGTGAGTGTTGGTCCATAAAGAAGGCTGAGTTGCCATAGAATTGATGCTTTTGAACTGTGGTGTTGTAGAAGACTCTTCAGAGTCCCTTGGACAGCAAGGAGTTCAAATCAGTCAATCCTAAAGGAAAGTAGTCCTGAACATTTATTGAAAGGACTGATGCTGAAGCTCAAATACTTTGGTCATCTGATGTGAAGAACTGACTCACTGGAAAACCCTGGTGCTGGGAAAGATTGAAGGCAGGAGGAGAAAGCAATGACGGAAGATGAGATGATTGGTTGGCATCACCAACTCCATGGACATAAGTGTGAGCAAGCTTCAGGAGTTGGTGATGGACAGGGCAACCTGGCATACTGTAGTCTGTGGGGTTGTAAAGAGTCAGACATGACTGAGCAACTGAGCTGAACTGACCTGAAACACCGTAAAACAATAAATCAGGTATTTATTTAACCAAGTAAGGTTTGTTGAAAGAGGGAGACTTTGACTCATTTGAAAGAGACATTATCAGTATGGTTGGTTTTAAACAAGTCCCATCACTTCATGGGAAATAGATGGGGAAACAGTGGAAGCAGTGTTAGACTTTATTTTGGGGGGCTCCAAAATCACTGCAGATGCTGACTGCAGCCATGAAATTAAAAGACACTTACTCCTTGGAAGGAAAGTTATGACCAACCTAGATAGCATATTAAAAAGCAGAGACATTACTTTGCCAACCAAGGTCCGTCTAGTCAAGGCAATGGTTTTTCCCGTGGTCATGTATGGATGTGAGAGTTGGACTGTGAAGAAAGCTGATTGCTGAAGAATTGATGCTTTTGAACTGTGGTGCTGGAGAAGACTCTTGAGAGTCCCTTGGACTGTAAGGAGATCCAACCAGTCCATTCTAAAGGAGATCAATCCTGGGTGTTCATTGGAAGGACTGATGCTAAAGCTGAAACTTCAACACTTTGACCACCTCACTCACTTAAAAAGACTCTGATGCTGGGACGGATTGGGTGCAGGAGGAGACGGGGACAACAGAGAATGAGATGGCTGGATGGCATCACCAGGTCGATGGACATGAGTTTGGGTGAACTCCAGGAGTTGGTGATGGACAGGGAGGCCTGGTGTGCTGTGATTCATGGGGTCGCAAAGAGTCGGACACGACTGAGTGACTGAACTGACTAAACTGACTGAAACATAATGGGCATGATAGAGGGAAGAGACTGAAACGAAAACAGATAAATCCAAATCCCCTTACGAATTATGCAAGGCCTTTTTCAAATCTAATTTCTGCCTCGTTTCAGACCCACGTCTAACCATAAACTTCCTTAAACAGTTTTGCAATGTTTCACACACTTAATGAAGACAAATAAAATAATTTAAACTAAACCCAATGATTTTAAAAACAACAACTTGCAGTTCCAGAACATATCACACTCACTTATCTTTCTGTACATTTTCCGTTTGAAGGTTTCTGTTAATCTTTAAACATACTGTCAAGTGTCAACAAAAATGCAACCTTCTTGAACCTGTTCTTAACTTCTTAACTCAGTCAGACATGGGGGCTTTTTTATTTTTATATTTTCTTCATAAAGTGATGCCATATTTATCACTATTGAAGCAAATTTGCTCTATAACTGAGAAAAGCATTATAATTTTAGAAGAATTTCTGTGAGTATTATAAGGAAACGATAAATTTTGAAAATCTGCAAATACAGGCATTTGGTTACTGACAAAGAATAAATATCCAAACTATAAGCAAATTTAAAGTACTCGTGTTGAGATCAAAATATATAAAGTGATGATACAATGTGACATATGTGGAAAAGTCAACCAAGGAGCCCATGTTCTTGTTGGGATTCTAGTTTTTACTTTGATCTAAATAGTTTCATTCATTTCTCTTTCTAGTTCTGCTACTTGTTGTGTTGCTAACTCACATCTGACTCTTTGAAACTCCATGGGCTGCAACACTCCAGGCTCCTCTGTCCTCCACTATCTCCTGGACTTTGCCCAGTTTCATGGCCATTGAGTCAGTGATGCTATCAAACCATCTCATCTTCTGCTTCCTCCTTCTCCTTTTGCCTTCAATCTCTCCCACCATCAGAGTCTTTCCAATGAGTTGGCTCTTTGCATCAGGTGGCCAAAATATCAGAGCTTCAGCTTCAGCATTAGTCCTTCCAATGAATATTCAGGGTTGATTTCCTTTAGGATTAACTGGTTTGATCTCCTTGCTGTCCAAAAGACTCTCAAGAGTCATTTTCAGCACCATAGTTTGAATGCATCAATTCTTCATTACATAAGTGTTCACATATTTATGAATATACAATACATGCATATTTGCATAAAATTTGTCACTTAGGTAAAACTTCAAGTTTCTTTGAATGTTTAAAAGATTTTGAAACTGTTATAAAAATATCATTTTCCTATATTGAAAATGTGTTCTCAGGAACAGATACTCATTAGTCAATTAATACCTGAAAATTCTTTTATTACAGTTTTTATCTATAACTCAGTTCATCTCTATAATTCCTTTCTATACTATAATTCTTATCAATATTATGAAAATCCCAGAGTAACCATTTAAGCTGGAATTTGGGGATTATTTATAATAAAGTTTATTTTGCTTTAAAGGGAATATACAAGCTAATTGGAATAGGAAATGGCAACCCATGCCAGTATTGTTGCCTGGAAAATTCTATGGACAGAGGATCTTTGTGGGCTACAGTCCATGGAGTCACAAAAAGAGTCAGACTTGACTGAGAGATTGAGCATGCAAGTTAATATTCAATATCGTAGTTGTTTAATTTAGACCTCCTAAGCTTACCTCATTTTAGTTTTCTTTTAAGTTGTTAAGTTTATTATTTTGTGTTTCACTCTTCTGTTATGAATATAAAGCAATAAATCTGTAAAGAAAATTATGAAAATAAAAAAGTAGAGAAAGATTCACATATAATTTGCAATAACATGTCAATACTTTTATACATCTAATGCATCCAATTATTCCTAGCCCTTTTTTCTATATACCCACTGTACAAGACAGAGACACTCAAACTAGCTTCACACTGAGAGTCCATGAAAACTTCAAACACAGTGTTCATTATAGAAAGATGTAAGCACAACTGTCAAAACCATAGAAAGTTGTCCTCTCCCTTTCGTTGCAACGTTTTAAGTTATGAAGGTAAAAGAAAATGCAATTAGAATAATCCACTAAGAGCTTTATTTGCCACCTGCCATTCTCCGAATGCCTGCTGATAAAAGTGAGTTTTTAACTTGCAGATTTTCCTTGATAGACTGGAATTAGGAAAGTTTTCCTCTAAAGTGAGTGCTCCAGCTGCCACATGGGGATAAATATAGAATCAATCAAATCAAAGTTTGGCAATATGGAAACAAAAACTGCATTTGATCTGTCCCAAAGACTTGTTATTTGCATAGAAATAAAATCATTAACTCATTTGCTTTTTAAATTTTCCAAAGCTTAATTATAGCTTATTTGTTACTTGACCTGATTGTCTTTCAACTTTGGCTAGGAGGGCAGATATAACTGTTCTTATCATTTTCAATGCTTGTGAGCAGAATTACTTTCTAGGCCATAAACCCAACTGCTAAGTGACAGTGATGTATCACATTTTTTCCTGGTCTATATAGCTACAGAGTATGCAAGTCACATGATTTTAGCAGCTCTGGTCAGGGTCCTGAGAACTCACCTTAGCGTGAACAAAACTGTCTCATTGTTTCAGCAGCTACAGTGTGCAACCTAAAGTTTTGTGTTTTGTTTTTAAATCTAAACAGTAACTCTTAGTTTTGCTACTGGGGCAAAATTATCTCTACAAGGGTGCAGATCCCATTCTACAGTTATTTTATTTAATTAATTTATTTTTTAATTGAAGGATAATTGCTTTACAGAATTTTGTTGTTTTCTGTCAAACCTCAACATGAATCTGTCATAGGTATTCATATATCCCCTTCTTTTTGAACCTCCCCCCATCTCCCTCCCCATCCAACTCCTCTAGGTTGATACTGAACCCCTTTAAGTTCCATTCTACAGTCCCTAAAAAGCAAATGAATGACATAAAGAAACAGATTCTGTCTGCATCAAAAAGCACCATACTTTGAAGCTTTTTAAAATTAAGAAGACATCTCTAAGAGGCAAGTTGCATGAAGGTATATATGTGTCAATTATTTGTCATTACTCTTGACATTTCTGGATATCATGACTAATATCAAGGCTTCTATGGGGGAAGATGCTCTGGGTTGATTAGAGCCAAGAAAATTAAGTTCAGATGTTAAATTGGATACAGATTAGGTTAGTTTCCAATGAGACTGGACCTAGTGACTCAGAGTTCTTTGGGCACTTGGCTACATTCCCTGTTATTTCTCAGAAGCTGCTGCTTCCTTACCAAGCTGAGCACTATTTCAGGAAGTAAACTTTCCTGTGTGCGTGTGTGTGTGTGTGTGTGTGTATGTTTATACACTATCCTCCCCTTTCCTCATCCCTAGATAAAAACAAATGAAGAAAACAGACAATCTTTACATTTATTTTGGCCTGTTTCAAACCTTTTCAGTAAAAACTGTCAAAATGAACAAATGTTGTTACTTATCAATTAATTTTAAAACTAGTTACCTAAGTGATGGTAAAGAATTCACCTGCAGAGGTTTGATCCTTGGGTTGGGAAAATGCCCTGGAGGAGGAAATGGCAACCCACTCCAGTATTCTTGCCTGGGAAATCGCAAGGACAGATGAGCATGGCGAGTTACATTCCATGTGGACACAAAGATTCAAACATGACCGAGCAGGCACACAACCACAACCACATCTAAGTACCCAGAAACAGGAAGTATTATCTTTTATCATTGCTGTTGCTACAGTTTTCCTCCTGGAACAAAGATTGTTTGCTTTATCTACTCATGTGAATAAGCACTCCAAGTTCATGTTCTCAGAAAGCAGAGACAAGGAAGCAAAGAAACAGAGTTAGGAAAAAGGTAGATAGAAAAATAAAGAAGAAAATCATAGGAATATCCTTAGATCATCAGTAATTTCCTTAGGAGTCAACTCTACCAAGAATATAATGTGCCCTATCACCTGGAAAATAATATATTTTCTGTTTCCATGAGAAATTATATGGGGCCTCCAAATGCACTAATTTCTAGTAGCATCTGTCCTAAGATGTGAAACTTGCTTCATAAAGTTCAAGACCTAAAATTTTGTGTAGTTGATCAATAATTCATTTCAGTTCACAAAACCACTCTGCAATAATGACCCGGGAATTGTCTTCTCTTCATGCAGAGACTTTTAATACATGGATTACATTTTATGACCAATAACTCATTAATCTTTGCAATAACCATAGTCAGTTAAACATTATTATCCCACATTGTAGGTAAAGTGATTGAGGGGAGTTTTTGACTTGCTGAAGGTCAAACTGAAATCAGAAGAAGAAGTCAGATGAGGAATGTGATTCCATGACTCTAAATCCTAACTCATGATATTACTTAGAAAAGAACAACACTTTTATTTTTAAATTCTTTTTTTTGCCTCCTCAAAACTTGCCCTTATTAGATAGTTATAGCTAAAATGTCATTGTGTCATATTAATAAACTTTTAATTGGGACATCTGAGCTAGAGGCTTCAATACTAAGCATCATTGCAAAGTAAAATCATATTCTTTTCCATGAGCTTTACATTTTAAAACAGCAAGCACAATAAATGAGGGTTTATATTAAAACATACAGAAATCAGTTTAACTTCATTCTATTCTTAAAATTACTGACTAGGTACTAGAGAATATCTATGTGGGGAGATGCTAGGATAAATGGGAAGGATAACAGAGAAATGCCTTTGAACTGTGGTGCTGGAGAAGACTCTTCAGTCTCTTGGACAGCAAGGAAATCAAATGAGTAAATCTAAAAAGAAACCAACCCTGAATACTCATCAAAATGACTGTTGTTTAAGCTGAAGCTCCAGTATTTTGGTCATCTGACACGTACAGCTGACTCACTGGAAAAGACCCTGATGCTGGGAAAGATTGAGGGCAGAAGAAGAGGGTGTCTGAGGATGAGAAGGCTGTGTGGCATCACTGATGCAATGAACATGAACTTGGGCAAACTTTAGGAGAGGGTGAGGGACAGGGAAGCCGGGCAAGCTGCAGTCCATAGGGTCACAAAGAACTGGACACAACTGGGCAGCTGAACAACAACATGACAGAGAAATAGTAGTAAAGAGGTGGACAAAGGGAAAAAAGAAAAGAAAAAAATGTCATGAGTTTCTTTCAAACCTTAAAAAACACTGTGGAAAAGTTTCTCTCGCTGATGAAATGAGCTCTTTACATATAAATGATATTGTAATAACAGAACTCCTGGGTGGAAAAGAGTTCCTTCTCCTGCTGGCAAAAATTAAAATAATCACAGATGGCTAATGATCAAAAATACTGACTGACAGCTCTGAAGTATAAGACACAGAGTGTATTCTCAGAGGAGTGAGAATACTCTCAGAGTTTCTTGAGCCAATACTCAAAGTTGGTTTTAAAAAATCTGTAAAACTTTTTCCCACTGGATATTCACATATAGGGAGCTCTTCTAATTTGGAAAGTGCCATATAGATCCCTGAGTTGGGAAAATCACCTGGACAAGGGGATGGCAACCCACTCCAGTATTCTTGCCTGGAGAATCCCACAGGCAGAAGAGCCTGGTGGTCTCAAGTTCATAGGGTCGTAAAGAGTCAGATACCAATGAAGTGACTTAGCATGCACGCACACACATATAGTCCCAGAGACCTCTTTCAAGGAAATTAATGGAAGTCTTTGTGATTACATTAGCATTTGGGGATAAAAATGTAAAGAACTTAAGGGGAGCACATAGCACATTCCAAAATGGCATGAAAAAACCTTTATGATTCAGGCATCAGGAAATATAGGTAGAAAAAAAAGGAGTCTATGCACAGCTGAATCATCTGCTGCTGCTGCTAAGTCACTTCAGTCGTGTACGACTCTGTGCAAGCCAATAGACGGCAGCCCACCAGGCTTCTCCATCCCTGGGATTCTCCAGGCAAGAACACTGGAGTGGGTTGCCATTTCCTTCTCCAGCTGAATCATCTACGTCTTTATAAAAAATGCCACACAATATTAATAATCCATTCCGTTCCTTCGCTCAGTCTTGTCCGACTCTATGTGACCCCATGGACTGTAGCCTACCAGGCTTCTCCGTCCGTGGGATTCTCCAGGCAAGAATACTGGAGTGGGTTACCGTTTCCTTCTCCAGGGGGTCTTCCCGACCAAGGGATCGAACCCGGGTCTCCCGCATTGGAGGCAGACGCTTTAACCTCTGAGCCACGAGGGAAGCCCAATATTAATAATAGCAATAACTAATTGCTATTAAAGACTCATTATGTATCTAAAACTCTTTGAGGCATGTTACTTATTCATCTCATTTAGTTTTAACAAACAGCCATGTGAAACATTATTATTCACATATTTTAGACAAGGAAACAAACTATAGAAATGTTTAAAAACGTGACCAAATTCATACTATTGCGTGTGTGTAGTCAAAGACGGGCTCAGACTAGCTTTCTAGGTATTGCTTAATTCTAATACAGCTATTACATTACACTATACCTCATGTGACGAATTGACTCACTGGAAAAGAGTCTGATGCTAGGAGGGATTGGGGGTGGGAGGAGACGGGGACGACAGAGAATGAGATGGCTGGATGGCATCACCGACTCGATGGACATGAGTTTGAGTGAACTCCGGGAGTTGGTGATGGACAGGGAGGCCTGGCGTGCTGTGATTCATGGGGTCGCAAAGAGTCGGACACGACTGAGCGACTGAACTGAACTGAACTGAATACAGCTATTACATTACACTATTAAGATATAAATTTAAGAGCATCCATGAGGAGACGAAAAATGAAATGTCATGTTCTATTCAACTTTAAAAATATTTAAAGAACATTTGATCTCACAACTACGCAGTAAAGCAAGTATGATATTGCTGCTACTGCTGCTAAGTCACTTCAGTCGTGTCCGACTCTGTGTGACCCCATAGACGGAAGCCCACCATGCTCCCCCGTCCCTGGGATTCTCCAGGCAGGAACACTGGAGTGGGTTGCCATTTCCTTCTCCAAAGTATGATATTACTAATGGTCAATTATATAATTATTAATTATAGGATTAATTAATCATATTTATTCACTTACTTAATCAAAAGATAAGTAATATATTAAATACCAAGAAGTTCTAGTTTTTGGAAATCCAAATATGTATAACAGAATCCCTGCTTTTTTAATATTTATATTCTATATGGAGACATACATGGTTTGTATGTAGCATGCTGCTGCTACTGCTGCTGCTGCTAAGTCACTTCGGTCGTGTCCGACTCTGTGTGACCCCATAGATGGAAGCCCACCAGGCTCCCCCGTCCCTGGGATTCTCCAGGCAAGAACACTGGAGTGGGTTGCCATTTCTTTCTCCAATGTGTGAAAGTGAAAAGTGAAAGTGAAGTCGCTCAGTCATGTCCGACCCTCAGCGACCCCACGGACTGCAGCCTACCAGGCTCCTCCATCCATGGGATTTTCTAGGCAAGACTACTGGAGTGGCTTGCCATTGCCTTCTCCGTGTATATAGCATTCAGTTCAGTTCAGTTCAGTTTAGTCGCTCAGTCGTGTCCGACTCTTTGCGACCCCATGAATCACAGCACGCCAGGCCTCCCTGTCCATCAACAACTCCCGGAGTTCACTCAAACCCATGTCCATCGAGTCGGTGATGCCATCCAGCCATCTCATTCTCTGTCGTCCCCGTCTCCTCCCACCCACAATCCCTCCTAGCATCAGACTCTTTTCCAGTGAGTCAACTCGTCGCATGAGGTGGCCAAGTATTGGAGTTTCAGCTTTAGCATCAGTCCTTCCAATGAACAACCAGGATTGATCTCTAGAACGGACTGGTTGGATCTCCTTGCAGTCCAAGGGACTCTCAAGAGTCTTCTCCAGCACCACAGTTCAAAAGCATCAATTCTTCGGCGATCAGCTTTCTTCACAGTCCAACTAGCATACATTTATGTAAATGGATGATTCATTTAAGATGTGTGTGCCAAGGGCTACAAGTGCCAAATGGAGAGAGTAATCCTTTCTACCTAGGGCACAGTTATCAAAGAATGCAGTGTCACATATAGGTAGAGACAAATTAAGGACATCAGATGTAGAAAAACATTTTGAGAAATGTGTGGAACTTTGCTACAGAGAAGGTTGAAAAGGGGTTATCTTGGTGCCCAAAACAGTTCTACACATGCTAAACATGCTTATGGAATTAATAATCCTATTATATTTCTGTATCTGACTTGGCAATTATAATCATAAATATTCAAATCCCTTTGTAAGTACAGTCACATTGCTAACAAAAGAAACGCTGTGGAATTTCATAAGCAGAAATCCTTTTTGAAGCAGTTTTTTTTAAGAGCTGTTTCAAATCTTTGGGTGGCAAAGAATATTTGGAGGGGGAGGCATTGTTCTTAGCATTGGCTAAAAGAAATGCAAGTAAATCGCCATTTACATGGTTTCTTTTTTATATTCCTGCCAGAATTGCTTATAATGTGTGATTTCTTCATTTGGATGTTCCTTATTCTGACTAAAACATTTCCAAGTCAATTCACTGTACTTCACAATACACTGAAATGAGTAAAAGTATTAAAAGCATGCCTGAGGCAACAGAAACTTTGAGGTTCATTTCCATTTTGTCAAGTATATTTGATGAATGATGTGACAAAGGAATCCTAATTAAGGTTGAAATCCTGAATACTAAATAAATGAGAAGTGCCACTACATTCGTCTTCCACAGTGCTAATACTGCCACTTCTGCTTCTCTTTAGCCTAGCCCTTGACTTTTGGGGAAACCTTTTTCTGTATATTTTCTTCCTCTATCATTTTTTGAGAGTAGATCACGAGTATCCTACCTAGTTTTAGTCAAGCCAAAAATCTGTCTTTGTTCTTTCTTCTGACTTACTCATCTATAGCAAAAGCAAATATTTTATTTTACATTTATTCTCAAAAATGTCTTCACTTCTAATATGGCAGTCCCTGTTTCTTCTTACAATATCTGAAGGGAAAATTATAAAATGAACATTTTAACTTCTAAGAAATAAAATATAAAACAGCTGGAGTAGTAGCACAAGTTAACTATTTCATGATATCATCCTCACTGTTATTAGTATTATTATTATTACTACTATTATTATGAGTCAACAGATAATGGTTAAAATGTATTTATTTGTCACTCACTGGAGAATCATAGGCAATTACTTGATATTTATGTGACTCTAGTAGGTTGATTTTAAACCACCCCTGCCAATAATGACAGAAAACCCATAGCCCTGATGTTTTGGTTGAATTCTACCCATTTTATTTTGAATATTCTTATCGGAAATGAGATTGTCTCCCAAGATAATTTAGTCTAGAGAAATGAAAACCTACATTCACAAAAGCAACAAATGCAAATGCTTATAGTTCCTATGTTCGTAATTATAATCATTAAATGTTGGATTGGACACCAATGTCCTTCAAAAAGTGAATGGATACACAAATGGTGACCCATCTATACAATGAGATACTTTCAACATTACACAGGATGAGATTTTGCAAAAATTTGATTCATTTCAAATTAGTACAAATTCAACTATCAGTTCAGTTCAGTCGCTCAGTAGTGTCCAACTCTTTGCGACCCCATGAATCGCAGCATGTGAGGCCTCCCTGTCCATCACCAACTCCCAGAGTTTACCCAAATTTATGTCCATTGAGTTGGTGATGCCATCCAGCCATCTCATCCTCTGTCATCCCCTTCTTCTCCTGCCCCGAATCCCTCCCAGCATCAGGGTCTTTTCCAATGAGTCAACTCTTCGCATCAGGTGGCCAAAGTATTGGAGTTTCAGCTTCAGCATCAGTCCTTTCAATGAAAACCCAGGACTGATCTCCTTTAGGATGGACTGGTTGGACCTCCTTGCAGTCCAAGGGACTCTCAAGAGTCTTCTCCAACATCACAGTTCAATTATAAACCCTGATATTTGACTCAGTTGTTATAATATTTACATTTTGACAACTTGGCTATATTATTCTTCTCTTACAAATGTAAATTTTTAGACATCTCCTATATACATGATCTAATTTCACTCGTTGCATTGAAATGACCTGTAACTGTGAAATACACTGTATTTCAAAGCTAACCCCCCCAAAAAGGAAGAAAAAGATATAATGTATCTAGTCATCATTCTAATGTGGATTACATTTTGAAATGATAATATTTGAAATTCAACAAAAATGTTACACAACTCTCCAAAAAGATATTGTCTCTATTTTCTGTTCTGTTTATTTTATTCAGGCTCTGATTTTGAACTTACATTACTTTTATAAAATAAATCTGAAGGCTTTCAGGTTTGTCACTGTTATTTAGTCGCTATGTCATGTCCAACTCTTTGTAACCCCCATGGAGTAGAGCCCACCATGTTCCTCTGCCCTGAAGTAATTGTCCTTCAAAATTAAAATAGCGTGTGAAATTCATCTGATCCTAGTGCCCTGCACCAATTTGTATTGTGGTAATAGATTCATTCAGATTTTTAGAGTGAATGAAGAAGAATCATTGTTCTAATAGAATTGTGGTAATAGAATCATTTCAGATTCTTGTTAGGTCCATATGGAACATTTGCATTTAAATGGAAAACCAGACATTTCTCATGATTTTCAAATTGCCAAGGGTTTGCAGGTAATATTCAAGCATAATTCTTTTAAGATCTTCTATATTAGAAGTGTTTGCTTTTACATCCCAAATTTCTTGTTTTTTCATCTCTCTCCTTGTTTAAAACCATTCTCAAGCAGTGTTTATTTTATTCATCTTTTCAAATACCAGTCTTTGAATTTAGTCAATATTTCTACTTTATTTATTGACTTAGCAAATACATAGCATTTATTTCGCATTAAGAACTGCTTTAAGCACCTTACCAATATTGTTCAGTCACTAAGTCCTGTCCAGTGCTTTGCAACCTCATGGACTACAGCATGACAGACTTCCCAGTCTTTCAATATTTCCCAGAGTTTGCTCAAACTCATATCCATCGAGTCAGTGGTGCCATACAACCATCTCATCCTCTGTCACCCCTTCACCTCCTGCCCTCAATCTTTCCCAGCATCAGGATATTTTCCACTGAGTGGACACTTTGCATCAGATGGCCAAATTATTGGAACTTCAGCTTCAGCCTCAGTTCTTCCAATGAATATTCAGGGTTGGTTTCTTTTAAGAATGACTGGTTTGATCTCTTTGCAGTCCAAGGGACTCTCAAGACTCTCCTGCAGCACACAGTTTGAAAGCATCAAATCTTTGCAGTTCAGCCTTCTTTAGGGTCCAACTCTGAACATATGTACATGACTGCTGGTAAAGCCATAGCTTTGACTATGTGGATCTTTGTTGGCAAAGTGAGGTATCTACTTTTTAATATGCTGTCTAGGTTTCTCATAGCTTTTTTTCCAAGGAGTAAGTGTATTTTAATTTCATGGGCAGTGATTACAAATATTAACTCCTTTAAATCTTTATAATAATTCCATGAGATACTATTATCCTCATCTTATCTGTAAGGAAACAAAGGCGCTGGGTCCTTTTGTATCCCTCTATTAGTGTCATGTTTGTCTATTATTGATTTCCAACAAAAGCAATGTCTAAATGCTCTACAGGCACTGAGATTTTTTTTCTACCCACACCTCTCTGCACCACTAATTTCACTCCACTGTCTTCAGTTGCTGTCTTTTACTTTAATTTGTTTACTAACTTTTAAAAATTCTACAAGTACAGTATTAAGATCCAAAATGATGATTTCATGTTTTCTTTGGCCCTTAAGTTCATTTATTGTCTATCCAAGTTTTCCTATGTATCTTCCAGTTGGCTCTCTGTGAAAGCTGAATTTCCTTTCAAGCTACCAAGTTCCTTACTTGTGTTGTAATTTTTTGTTGCTTTTGATGTTGTCACTGCTGTTGGCTTCTGAGACTGAGGAATACTAAGTGGGGATGGCCTGTATGGGATATCTCTCAAAAGATGAAAGGATATGGGTTCCGTGTCCCTTTAGCAGTTGCCTACTGTCCTTGATCCCTAGCCTACCCTAGCTAGAAACCTACCTGCCAGGTCCCTATGCTCCTTCCACTATCCAGTCTTGACATTGGGAAACCTAGACTTTTTCATGCAGGGCCTATATATATCCAAGCTGTGTGTTGTGTGTGTTGTGTGTGTGTGAGACAGAGGGTTTTTTGGATTTGGTGTCCTCAAACCTTTCAGCATCTACTTCCTCTATTAATATATTTAGATCCTAATACTGGAGCTTCTCAGACTTCCCAGGTCATGCCAGTGGTAAAGAAACTGCCTGCCAACACAGGATACATAAGAGACATAGGTTCAGTCCCTGGATTGAGAAGATTTCCTGGAGGAGGACATGGCAACCCATCTAGTATTCTTAGCTCAGAGAATTCCATGGACAGAGGATCCTGGCAGGATACAGTTCATAGCGACTCACAGAGTTGGACATGATTGAAGTGACTTAGCACTCACATATATTGGGTCTTCTCATAGACCATGGTCTCTAGACTTTTCTCTATAAAGTAAAAAACCCCAAATCCACCATATCCAATAACATTGATTTCTAGGATGATCATGCATTTCATCTTGACTAGGTCCATCGATGCTGTAAAGAGCAATATTGCATAGGAACCTGGAATTTGGGTCCATGAATCAAGGCAAATTGGAAGTGGTCGAACAGGAGATGGCAAGAGTGAACATAGACATTTTAGGAATCAGTGAACTAAAATAGACTGGAATGGGTGAATAACTCAGATGACCATTATATCTACTACTGTAGGCAGGAATCCCTTAGAAGAAATGGAGTAGCCATCATGGTCAACAAAAGAGTCCAAAATGCAGTACTTGGATGAAATCTTAAAAACGACAGAATGATTTCTGTTCGTTTCCAAGGTAAACCATTCAATATTACAGTAATCCAAGGCTATGCCCCAACCAGTAATGCTGAAGGAGCTGAACGGTTCTATGAAGACCTACAAGACCTTTCAGAACTAACACCCAAAAAAGATGTCCTTTTCATTATAGGGGACTGGAATGCAAAAGTAGGAAGTCAAGAAACATCTGGAGTAACAGGCAAATTTGGCCTTGGAGCAAGGAATGAAGCAGGGCAAAGGTTAATAGAGTTTTGCCAAGAAAATGCACTGGTCATAGGAAACACCCTCTTTGAACAAAACAAGAGAAGACTCTACACATGGACATCACCAGATGGTCAACACCGAAATCAGATTGATTATATTTGCAGCCAAAGATGGAGAAGCTCTATACAGTCAGCAAAAACAAGACCAGGAGCTGACTGTGGCTCAGATCATGAACTCCTTATTGCCAAATTCAGACTTAAATTGAAGAAAGTAGGGAAAACCACTAGACCATTCAGGTATGACCTAAATCAAATCCCTTATGATTATACAGTGGATGTAAGAAATAGATTTAACTGATTAGATCTGATAGATAGAATGCCTGATGAACTATGGACAGAGGTTCGTGACATTGTACAGGAGGCAGTGATCAAGACCATCCCCAAGAAAAAGAAATGCAAAAAGGCAAAATGGCTGTCTGAGGAGGCCTTACAAATAGCTGTGAAAAGAAGAGAAGTGAAAAGCAAAGGAGACAAGGAAAGATATAAGCATCTGAATACAGAGTTCCAAAGAATAGCTAGGAGAGATAAGAAAGCTTTCCTCAGTGATCTGTGCAAAGAAATAGAGGAAAACAACAGAATAGGAAAAACAAGAGATCTCTTCAAGAAAATTCGACATTCCAAGGGAACATTTCATGCAAAGATGGGCTCAAAAAGGACAGAAATGGTATGGACCTAACAGAAGCAGAAGATATTAAGAAGAGGTGGCAAGAATGCACAGAAGAACTGTACAAAAAAAGATCTTCATGACCGAGATAATCATGATAACGTGATCACAGACCTAGAGCCAGACATCTTGGAATGTGAAGTCAAGTGAGCCTTAGAAAGCATCACTACGAACAAAGTTAGTGGAGGTGATGGAATTCCAGTTGAGCTATTTCAAATCTTGAAAGATGATGCTGTAAAAGTGCTACACTCAATATGCCAGCAAGTGGCCACAGGACTGGAAAAGGTCAGTCTTCATTCCAATCCCAAAGAAAGGCAAGGCCAAAGAATGCTCAAACTACTGCACAATTGTACTCATCTCACATGCTAGTAAAGTCATGCTCAAAATTCTCCAAGCCAGGCTTCAGCAATACGTGAACCGTGAATTCCCAGATGTTCAAGCAGGTTTTAGAAAAGGCAGAGGCACCACAGATCAAATTGTGAACATCCACTGGATCATGGAGAAAGCAAGAGAGTTCCAGAAAAACATCTATTTCTGCTTCATTGACTATGCCAAAGCCTTTGACTGTGTGGATCACAAGAAACTGTGGAACATTCTGAAAGAGATGGGAATCCCAGACCACCTGACCTGCCTCTTGAGAAACCTGTATGCAGGTCAGGAAGCAACAGTTAGAACTGGACATGGAACAACAGACTGGTTCCAAATAGGAAAAGGAGTACGTCAAGGTTGTATATTGTCACCTTGCTTATTAACTTCTATGCAGAGTATATCATGAGGAACGCTGGGCTGGAAGAAGCACAAGCTGGAATCAAGATTGCTGGGAGAAATATCAATAACCTCAGATATGCAGATAACACCACCCTTATGGCAGAGAGTGAAGAGGAACTAAAAAGCCTCTTGATGAAAGTGAAAGAGGAGAGTGAAAATGTTGGCTTGAAGCTCAACATTCAGAAAACAAAGATCATGGCATCTGGTCCCATCACTTCATGGGAAATAGATGGGGAAACAGTGTCAGACTTTATTTTTTTTGGCTCCAAAATCACTGAGGATGCTGATTGCAGCCATGAAATTAAAAGACGCTTACTCCTTGGAAGGAAAGTTATGACCAACCTAGATAGCATATTAAAAAGCAGAGACATTACTTTGCCAACCAAGGTCCGTCTAGTCAAGGCTATGGTTTTTCCCGTGGTCATGTATGGATGTGAGAGTTGGACTGTGAAGAAAGCTGATCACCGAAGAATTGATGCTTTTGAACTGTGGTGCTGGAGAAGACTCTTGAGAGTCCCTTGGACTGCAAGGAGATCCAACCAGTCCATTCTAAAGGAGATCAATCCTGGGTGCTCATTGGAAGGACTGATGCTAAAGCTGAAACTCCAATACTTTGGCCACCTCATGTGATGAATTGACTCACTGGAAAAGACTCTGATGCTGGGAAGGGTTGGGTGTGGGAGAAGACAGGGACGACAGAGAATGAGATGGCTGTATGGCATCACCGACTCGATGGACATGAGTTTGAGTGAACTCTGTGAGTTGATGATGGATAGGGAGGCCTGGCGTGCTGTGATTCATGGGGTCGCAAAGAGTCGAACACGACTGAGCAAGTGAACTTAACTGAACTGAAGTCCACCTAGTTCAGTAGTGGTAGACAAACAGATAAAGGAGAACAGAAAACACATTCAAAGCATGCTGCCATGTTTCCAGAATCTCTTTTTAACACATCAATGGCACTCCATTCCAGTACTCTTGCCTGGAAAATCCCATGGATGCAGGAGCCTGGAAGGCTGCAGTCCATGGGGTCGCTGAGGGTCGGACACGACTGAGCGACTTCACTTTCACATATTGGAGAAGGAAATGGCAACTCGCTCCAGTGTTCTTGCCTGGAGAATCCCAGGGACATGGGAGCCTGTTGGGTTGCCATTTATGGGGTCGCACAGAGTCGGACATAACTGAAGTGACTTTGCAGCAGCAGCAGCAGCAGAAGACACATTATAAATATGCATTTGTAATATTATGAATCCAAAAGACCACAGTACCAACAAAAACTAGAAAGTGGTAAGACAGGGGGAAGTAAAAGAGCACTAATTTCCTTCTTTTGCATGAGAATCAATAAATATAAAATCACTCATGATATTGATAATTAAAGAAATATAACATAGAATAAATTTTTTAAGTGTAAAGGAAAACACTACCAGAATTAAAAACAAAATGTAGATATTCAAATGTCTGAATAAAAATTTTAAAACAAATTTTTCAGGAAATAGTTATCAATCATTAGTCCCTGGTATGGTACTAGTACTCAAGGGAAGTAGGAATTATACTGGCCTTACCAGTCATAAGCAATTATTATGGATTTGACTTTTTCTTCTTTTTTTTTTTTTTATCATGCCCCTGCCAACACTGTCATTCCTAGACTTAGCTGAATATCATATTCCCAACACGGTATTTTCATTTTTTGGCCATGATGAAGGAACGGACTTTACAATAAAAGAAAGAGAAAATGGAGTGGTAAGATAAAGGAAGAGACACAGTAGAAAATTAGGCTTAAATAAGGATATAAGCTCTCACATTTTAAAGCCACTAACAGTTTGAATTGCATCTGCTGAAACTATAACCTAACCAAATCAGAGTAGTATATACCCTGTGTGATATTTCATTTAATTGGATTATTTCATACGGCAGTGGTACACATGAATACAAGAATAAAAGGATGTATAAGAATACAAGGAGCACTATACTAGATATGTCAGTCAGTCATAAGAAAGTTCACTTCAAGAGAAACAGGACAAATAACCCTTTCCGCAATCCTCTCTCAGAGATCAACTTAGTCATGTGACCCTGACCTTCCCATACAGTTTGGATGAGGAGTGAGTACTTGGCACAAAAGAAGTCAACCCACAGGCAAGCTCACTAACCATGATGAGGTCTGAAGCAAACAAATAACAACAACAACTAAAAAATTGAGAATAGTGACTACCTAAATCAATCAGAATGCTCATTTCAGGAAAGTGTTAGCCCTATAACACTAGTAGAAATAGAAGTAGAAGTAGGAAAACTTGCATATAAAGAGATTATTATGAAGGTATGATAGGTTAAGGCTGAAAATCCCTTTTTATTTAATTATATAGGTTTTGGAACCCTAAAGTGAAGAGTCACCAACTTCTGAAATCTGAGATTTGCCTTAAATGCTGAATGACCATCTGTAAGCTTCTTCCATATTATAGTTCTTTTGTTTCAGTAACTAGATTTCTTTCTCGAGTGTTCATAAAGTTTCTCCATTATTTGAAGAAAATAAATCTGTTTCATTCTATCTAAATTAAAATCAAATGTAAAAACTGTAACAAGTAGAACATGGGCTTGATCCCTGGTCAAGGAAGATTCCTCATGCCATGGAGCAACTAACCTTGTATACCACAACCACTGAGCTCGCGCTCTGCAAGGAGAGAAGCCACTGCAGTGAGAAGCCCTTGCGCTGACGCAAGGAGTATCGCCCACTTGCCGCAACTAGAGAAAGCTTGCGCACAGCAGTGAAGCCCAGTGCAATCAAAAATAAATAAATACATAAACATTAAAATCAAAAGGAATCATAAAATGGAAATAAATATATCAGAGTAAAGAGAAGACTGACACCTTATATTAATAAGTGTAAGTGGGTTAACCACTTGAATCAGAGGTAACAGTTCACAAAAACTACACTGAGTTGAGTTTTTATGCACTGCTAGTAATGAATTAACTGTGTTAGGTGAAATGTGGACCCACATGATGATTTAAAATTCAGCCTCCAATAATGTAGTATAGCCAAAATCAGTATTGAGAGACAGGCAGTAAGAGGAAGAGACTATGGCATAAAGATATAAGGAACTGGCAATAACAATTTTGGGCAAAATCTGTGGACTCTTAAATGCTTAAGAAGCAGAATCGCACATGAGAAGGTGCTGCAAAATAGTAGCTACTGCCCTCAAGCAAAGACCAAATTTCTCTTTCCTGTTGTTGTTTTCATGCAGGCTCAGGAATGTCCGACTTTTTGTGACTGCATGGACTGTAACCTGCCAGGCTCCTCTGTCCATGGGATTTCCCAGGCAAGAATACTGGAGTGGGTTGCCATTTCCTCTTCCAGGGGGTCTTCCTGGCCCAGGGATTAAACCCACTTCTCTTGCAACTCCTGCATTAGCAAGGGAGTTCTTTACCAGTTGATCCGTGAAGGAAGCCCAAAAAGAAACTAGTCCTAGCAGAGAATGGTTGTTGGGTACATGTGAAACCAAGCAGGACCCTGCAGGTCCCTCCAGGGTACAAAAACTCCTCTATGTCTCCTGCGTTTCATTTGAAAGGGGAAAAAGGGGGGGGAGCGGTTTAGGCTCCTAGGCCACCTCAAAGTCTTCCAGAGGATAGACTCACGCAGTTAGTGATTAGGGAAACAGAGTACAGGACTGTTACTTCCTCCTGTATGAATATAGATAATAATCTGATGAATATCTTTGAGTTGTTGTACAGAAACCAAGACCCCATTCAGTTGGAGGATGGTGACTGCATGCTGACCACAAGCATGCAGACCCCAGACTGGTTGGAATCAGAAGGTTGAGACTCCAGAAATATCACCCTGTTACCTCACCACCAACCAATCAGAAGGGCTGTGAGCTGATCATATATCCTGAGACTTTCTCCCCTAATGTTGTCCTTAAAAACCCTTGCCTAAGAGCCATCCAAGGAGTTTAAGCCATTTGAGCATGAGCTGCCTTCTCTCCTTGCTTAGTCCTTGCAACAAATCTTTCTCGGCTCCAAACACCAGTGTTTCAGTTTGACCTTACTGTGCATCAGGGACATGTGAACTTGGGTTCAATAACACACTAAACGGTCACTGGTGGTTTTTTTGTTTGTTTTGTTTTTTGTTTTTTTTGAGCATACAAGTTGTCTCTTGCGATGCTTTTGAACTGTGGTGTTGGAGAAGACTCTTGAGAGTCCCTTGGACTACAAGGAGATCAAACCAATCAATCTTAAAGGAAATCAATCCTGAATATTCATTGGAAGAACTGATGCTAAATCCGAAGCTCCAAAACTTTGACCCTCTGACGTGAACAGCCAACTCACTGGAAAAGACCCTGATGGTGGAAAAGATTGAAAGCAGGAGGAGAAGGGAATGACAGAGGATGAGATGGTTGGATGGCATTATGGATTCAATGAATGTGAGCAAACTCTGGGAGATGGTGAAGAACAAGGAAGCCTGGCATGCTACAGTCCCTGGGGTCACAGAATCGGACACAACTGATCAATTGAACAACAACAGAAAGCTTTTGCCTCCTGAAAGAACTGTAGTTTGCAGGTTTGAAGACATCTTACCTTTGTTCAGTTTCAAGACTAGTATTTGTATGAAATTCTGCTTTCACTTTTAATTTTGAAAAAAATATTGAACTATGTGTAAATGTGAAACCTTTGAGACTGCACCATCTGGAGCTAATATTTGAAGTGATTTACACATGAAATAGAAAAAGAAAGAATCCACATGAAATTAGGCTCTTAATTTTTTTAAACTAGATTAACAATATATCTGATGCCTCCATGTTATGCATAGATTGTGAATAAAACTTATTCCCTTACATTCCTGGCTGTTGGAATGATCACTAAACAAACGTGTCTCACATTTTGAGGTATGGGGCTATTACTTGACTCCTGCCTTTTGGCATTATTTGTCATCTGACTATCTCCTAACTCTATTATAAGCTTTCCCCACCCCAGTTCATCCAGTACATATGTGTATTGAGCCTACTAAATGCCATTCATTGTGCCAGGATTTAGAAAGTCAATAGTGTTTCTAGACAATCATGTCTGCCTTTTGGGAATAAGAAAATAGTTAATAAAATAGGCATTAACCAATTATTCTCACAATTATACAAAACATAGGCTAGGAAATAGTTGTACCGGATGCTATAATAACAAATGTTAGAAGAAAGTGACTTATTGAGAAGTCACTGGAGGCTTTCCAAAACTGGTCATTATTATGCTAAAATTACTGCCTAAATCTTATTATCCTCATATCTTTCTACAGACAGAGGGTGTCAAAGCCAGGTCAAGCCTCAAACCAGATGTTGCCACTGTTATTAAAAAACCGTAAAACCTTATGAATGGAGACATGTCAGCTGTCTTAGGAACCACAGGTCAACTTGAAAGTGTGGGCCACAAAGCCATCATTTATTTTTATAAGAATTTCAATGAAGACTATAAATACTGATGTCATATAGTAATATGTTCTCCAAAATTACATGATTATTGAATGAATAGCATCCCTTTAGTGAACTGAAAAATTCTAATTTTCCAGTGGTCATTCTTCCTCTTCAAGTGGAAAATTCCAGGAGAAGCATAATACGTGATTACCAATCCAGTAAATACTTAAGTTTTCAATGAATCACTATCATCGTTCCATACTGATTCCCCCTAAACCGTGACTAGGTACCCAGACATATCAGGCAACTTATATTTTGAAATTTAAACTTCTATCTGGAATTCCAGAACTCTCGTGTATTTCAAAATGGGCTTTGACAGAGGCTCAGGAAAGCTTAAGAGACTCAGTTTCAGTTCCAATATCTTGTGCATACTCCCCCATATTTGTTTATTACTAAGGTTTGCTGTCTGCGTTACTTTATGCTCTCTTTCAGGAGTGATTGGAGCTTTACATTATTTCTTTTGGCTGCTGATAGAAAGGTAGCTTTCTGGCTCGTGATAATAGGCAAGCGTCCTTAGAATCATCTTATTGGGATCAGGTCCCATGTCAATGACTGTCCTGGGGAATGAGATGGGTTGACTTGTTGAAGGAATCAAGCCCACCTCCAGAAATGTAGAGGCTGCCTGAGGAAGGTGAAAGCCTGGAGGGAAACCTAGATGCTGTTAGAAAAGGGGGAGGGGTGGAATGCATCCTGCAGAGGAATTCAACACCATCCAAAGAAATGATCTGTTCTCAATGCAAAGAAAGGGAGGAACTCAAGTAGTACTAGTTACAACAATTTTTCCATCACCTCCCATAAAAGTGGGAGCCCAAATCAATAGTTACATCTACCTTTAACTCACTGGATACTTTTTAAAAAAATCCTGTCTGGCCAAGCCTGGTGGTAATCAATGCCATATCAAAATGGCCAGTTATTGAGGGTCACTGGCAATTTTGGATGGGGAAATGTTCATCCAGATTTTCAGTAGCTATAAAATGGGCTTTACAAGATACATAAAGTCATTATTTGGCAGGGAGAGGATTTGAAGAATTCATTTTTTACCTGATAGAGGCTGGGCATCTATCCACTACAGTATTGCATTCCCAAGGAATACACCAGTGAGTGGCCTTGGATTCCAAGGGTGTCTAGGATAGCTGGATAAGTAATGCCTTGACTACATCTAAGAGAAAGTATTCTAGAGCAACAGTATCATTTTGGTTAAGACTAATAAATCCTACTTTGTAGTAATAAAAGAGTTAAATTTATCTTTTACAATTGACACAAGATAAAGTGGGAAAATTAACACATACGATCCCAGATGGAGAACAAGTTTGTTGTTTTTTTTGCCCAGACTTCAAACTTTTTATTTTGTATTGGGGAATAGGTGATTAACAATGCTGTGGTAGTTTCAGGTGAACAGCAAAAGGATTTAGCCATACATACACATGCATCCATTCTCCTGCAAACACCCCTCCCATTTAGGCTGGCACATAATACTGAATAGAGGTCCATGTGCTAGCCAATAGGTCCTTTTGGTTATCCATTTTGAATACAGCAGTATATATATGACCTTCCCAAATTCCTTAACTATCCCTGTCCTCCCCCTCCCCTGGCAACCACAAGTTCATTTTCTAAGTCTGTGAATCTCTTTCTGTTTTGTAAGCAAGTTCATTTGTATCTTTTCTTTTTAAATTCCACATACAAGGGATGTCACATGATATTTCTCCTTCTCTATCTGACTTCACACAGTATGACACTCTGTAGGTCCATCCATGTTGCTGCAAGGGCATTATTTCATTATTTTTAATGGTTGAATAATATTCCATTGTTTATGTCTACCACATCGACAGAAAACTTTTATCTGGTCTTCTGTTGTTGGACATTTAGTTTGTTTCCCAATTTTGGCTATTGCAAACAGTGCTGCAATGAACACTGGGGCGCATGTATCCTTTGGGATCATGTTTTTCTCAGGATATATGCCCAGGAGTGGGATTGCAGGGTCATATGGTAACTCTACTTTTAGTTTTTAAAGGAACCTCCATACTGTTCTCCATAGTGACTATTGGTCAGAATGTAGGAGGATTCCCTTCTCTCCACACCTTCTCCAGCATTTGTTGTTTGTGGATTTTTTGATGATAGCTATTCTGACCAAAGTGGAGGTGATATCTCTTGTAGTTTTTATGTGCTTTGCTCTAATAACTAAGGATGTTGAACATTTTCATGTTCCTGTTGGTTATCTGTATCGTCTTCTTTGGAGAAATATCTGTTCAGGTCTTCTGCCCATCTTTTTCAAGTGTCATAAATAACAATCTCTCCTGGGAGCAATGGACAGGTAGACATTATGAAACTGGGCAACTAATTTGACCATGGCTCAAAGAGATAAAGTAACTTGCTGGACATCTCATGGATTATAAATGACAGATAGTTCACAACAACCCAGAGACCAGACCTCAGAATGATGCTGACATTGGGGAGGAAGTAGAAAGAAGGGAGAAAAACAAATTAAACTATCTCTACCAGGCTCAAAACTCCATGCTCATGTTAATACACCACACATGTAAATGTTTGCTCATTTACTAGTTAGCTCAACAAAATAGGCCTTTTAAATAATGTGTCTGCAATTGTATCCTCTAGAGGTAATCAGCAGCTTATTAACCTTAACCATAATAACACATTATCACTATTTTGTTTCAGTTGGTTAATTTGCAAAACAATAGTGAAGATCCTACCCAACATGTAAGAATTTATTCCTCAGTGATCAGCACTGAATAAATACAGTGACCCTCACTTGAAATGTCAGGGACTTGGGAGGGAGCTTCAGGATGCTGAGAAGGAGGGAGTCAGGGGGTTCAAGAGCTCATGAGGAAGTCAGAGTTAGAAACAAACATGGGTCAACCCTTAGGCATAAACTGATGACAATTGGAGCCAGACTCATAGTCTGGGGTGAAGGTCAGTTTGATTTCCTCCAGTATGATATTCTGCTTTGCTAAATATAGGACAGAATGAGTTACGCATTAATACTTAAAATTTTGGTCCATGAGCATATTGCTAGGAGGTCTCCTTCTGGTAGCTACAGAAAAACTGATGCTGTATTAAATCCCTTGTAGCTCACTTGGTAAAGAATCTGCCTGCAGTGCAGGAGACCTGGGTTCGATCACTGGGTTGGGAAGATCCCCTGGAGAAGGAAATGGCAACCCACTCCAGTATCATTGTCTGGAAAATCTCATGGACAGAGGAGCCTGGTGAGCTGCAGTCCATGGGATCACAGAGTCGGGCATGACTGAGCAACTAACACTAACACTACTTAAGTAAGATATATACCCTTCAGTGATTACTCTCAAAAATAATCAGTTGAAAAATTTCTTTCAAGTCCAACCCAAAAAACAAGTAAGGTTTCCAAGTCATATCTTTTATACATTTTTTTCTTATTGCTGGCTCTAACTGAAAGCAAGGCTCTAAAGCCATCATTATAAAGCAAATATTTATCTTGTCTTTTAACTAATTGAAAGCCACTGGTCTTTGTGGCAA
This sequence comes from Moschus berezovskii, assembly GCF_049115385.1. Classification (NCBI taxonomy): domain Eukaryota; kingdom Metazoa; phylum Chordata; class Mammalia; order Artiodactyla; family Moschidae; genus Moschus; species Moschus berezovskii. Next base: position 28,063,261 of record NC_142462.1, on the reverse strand, counting down.
CCATTTCTCCAGAACATGGTACTTTTACAAAAGTGCAACAAAAAGAGCAAGTTTAGCCTGAGGCCCAGCACCTATTTTGCCCTTAGCAGGCTAATAAAAATGAATCAGGAGGATTTAATTTCCTTCCTACTAATTTTCTCTGATTTAGCCAGAAGTTATACATTATTAAAATGGTGACTTTATGTAGTTATATTCTGTGATACACCAAAGTTTGGAAATTCATTCAAGCAAGTTATTTTTAAAGAAAGGAGTTGTCTACAGTACACTGAAGATAAAGGAAAAAATGGAAAACACTCACAGCACAAGACATAGAATCTTTGCAGTCCATATCCATAAAACACAGGTATCAAGACATCTTGGAAAATTCTAGAGGGGAAGCAGATACACATCTGTCTGTAACATTTTACCTTGCTGGCAGGCTCTTTTTCTACTGTTCCCTTGTTTGTTCTCCTCTAGGCAAACTGATTACTTTGCTGATCTCTAACATGCCACATATTTCTGCATTAGGGCCTCTGCACAGGCTATTTCCTCTGCCCAGATTGTTCTTCCCTCAGAAAACTACTTCCCCACTCTCTTAAGTCTTTTAAGTATTTGCTCAAATATCTCCCTAGTGAGGGTGACCCCGTCACTCTTCCTGCCCAATTCCCAAGCATGCTCAGGTCTTCAAAAACATATTCTACCTTTTCTTTATTTCACAGCTCTTATCACCATCTATTATAATTTATATATTTATTATGTTGATTGTTTATTTACCCTCTCCTCCTGCTAGATTGCAAGCTCCATAAAAGAAAATATCTTGAGATGTCTTTTATTGATATAGTCAACACGCCTCCAGTAGCCTCATACATGCTGCTGCTGCTGCTAAGTCACTTCAGTCGTGTCCGACTCTGTGTGACCCCATAGACGGAAGCCCAACAGGCTCCCCCATCCCTGGAATTCTCCAGGCAAGAACGCCGGAGCGGGCTGCCATTTCCTTCTCCAATGTGTGAAAGTGAAAGTGAAGTCGCTCAGTCGTGTCTGACTCTACAACCCCATGAATCACAGCACGCCAGGCCTCCCTGTCCATCACCAATTCCCAGAGTTCACACAAACTCATGTCCGTCGAGTCGGTGATGCCATCCAGCCATCTCATTCTCTGTTGTCCCCTTCTCCTCCTGCACCCAATCCCTCCCAGCATCAGAGTCTTTTCCAGTGAGTCAACTCGTCGCATGAGGTGGCCAAAGTATTGCAGTTTCAGCTTTAGCATCAGAACTTCCAGTGAACACCCAGGATTGATCTCCTCTAGAATGGACTGCTTGGATCTCCTTGCAGTCCAAGGGACTCTCGAGTCTTCTCCAGCACCACAGTTCAAAAGCATCAATTCTTCGGCGATCAACTTTCTTCACAGTCCAACTCTCACATCCATACATGACCACTGGAAAAACCATAACCTTGACTAGACAGACCTTGGTTGGCAAAGTAATGTCTCTCCTTTTTAATATGCTATCTAGGTTGGTCATAACTTTCCTTCCAAGGAGTAAGCGTCTTTTAATTTCATGGCTGCAGTCAGCATCTGCAGTGATTTTGGAGCCCAAAAATATAAAGTCTGACACTGTTTCCACTGTTTCCCCATCTATTTCCCATGATGTGATGGGACCAGATGCGATGATCTTAGTTTGCTGAATGTTGAGCTTCAAGCCAACCTTTTCACTCTCCTCTTTCACTTTCATCAAGAGGCTTCTTAGTTCCTCTTCACTTTCTGCCATAAGGGTGGTGTCATCTGCATATCTGAGGTTATTTATATTTCTCCTGGCAATCTTGATTCCAGCTTGTGCTTCTTCCAGCCCAGCGTTCCTCATGATGTACTCTGCATATAAGTTAAATAAGCAGGGTGACAATATACAGCCTTGACGTATTCCTTTTCCTATTTGGAACCAGTCTGTTGTTCCATGTACAATTCTAACTGGTGCTTCCTGACCTGCATACAGGTTTCTCAAGAGGCAGGTCAGGTGGTCTGGTATTCCCATCTCTTTCAGAATGTTCCACAGTTTATTGTGATCCACACAGTCAAAGGCTTTGGAATAGTCAATGAAGCAGAAATAGATGTTTTTCTGGAACTCTCTTGCTTTCTCCATCATCCAGTGGATGTTGAAATCATAATCACAGAAAACTAGTTGATCTGATCACATGGACCACAGCCCTGTCTAACTCGATGAAACTAAGCCATGTCGTGTGGGTCCACCCAAGACAGGCAGGTCATGGTGGAGAGGTCTGACAGAACGTAGTCCACTGGAGAAGGGAATGTCAAACCACTTCAGTATACTTGCCTTGAGAACCCCATGAACAGTATCAAAAGGCAAAATGATAGCATACTGAATGAGGAATTCCCCAGGTCGGTAGGTGCCCAGTATGCTTCTGGAGATCAGCGGAGAAATAACTCCAGGAAGAATGAAGGGATGGAGCCTAAGCAAAACCAATACCCAGTTGTGGATGTGACTGGTGATAGAAGCAAAGTCCAATGCTGTAAAAAGCAATATTGCATAGGAACTTGGAATGTTAGGTCCATGAATCAAGGCAAATTGGAAGTGGTCAAACAGGAGATGGCAAGAGTGAACGTCAACATTCTAGGAATTAGAGAATTAAAATGGACTGGAAAGGGTGAATTTAACTCAGATGACCATTATATCTACTACTGTGGGCAGGAATCCCTTAGAAGAAATGGAGTAGCCATCATGGTCAACAAAAGAGTCCGAAATGCAGTACTTGGATGCAATCTTAAAAATGATAGAATGATTTCTGTTCGTTTCCAAGGCAAACCATTCAATATTACAGTAATCCAAACCTATGCCCCCAAAAGTTATGCTGAAGAAGCCAAAGTTGAAAGGTGCTATGAAGACCTACAAGACCTTTTAGAACTAACACCCCAAAAAGATGTCCTTTTCATTATAGGGGACTGGAATGCAAAAGTAGGAAGTCAAGAAACACCTGGAGAAACAGGCAAATTTGGCCTTGGAGCACGGAATGAAGCATGGCAAAGGCTAATAGAGTTTTACCAAGAGAACAAACTGGTCATAGCAAACACCCTCTTTCAACAACACAAGAGAAGACTCTACACATGGACATCACCAGATGGTCAACATTGAAATCAGATTGATTATATTCTTTGCAGCCAAAGATGGAGAAGCTCTATACAGTTAACAAAAACAAGACCAGGAGCTGACTGTGGCTCAGATCATGAACTCCTTATTGCCAAATGGCATGGTTCTGTTCTGTTCTGTTCTGTCGCTCAGTCGTGTCCGACTCTATGCGACCCCGTGGACTGTAGCCTACAAGGCTTCTCCATTCATGGGATTCTCCAGGCAAGAATACTGGAGTGGGTTACCGTTTCCTTCTCCAGGGGATCTTCCCGACCCAGGGATCGAACCTGGGTCTCCCACATTGGTGGCAGAAGCTTTAACCTCTGAGCCACCAGGGAGCCCAAAATGGCATGGTAGGTGACCCTAAAATGTCTAGCATTGTCTTTAAACCCTTCACTCACCATATCATCTTTTATTTGATATAATCACATCACTTGCTCTATTATTATTTTCTGTTTTCTTGTTTGCTTCACTAACTATGCAATCCTGTTGAAGAGTATATGGGTGTCTTACTCCAGAGTATGATTAAATACTTAGTACCTAGGGCTTCCCTGGTGGCTCAGATGGTAAAGAATATGCTTGCAATGCAGGAGACCTGGGTTCAATCCCTGGGTCCTGAAGATCCCTTGGAGAAGGAAATGACAACCCATTTCAGTATTCTTGCCTGGAGAATTCCATGGACAGAGGAGCCTGGCAGGCTACAGTCCACAGGGTTGCAAAGAGTTGGGCATGACTGAGTGAGTAACATACACTGTATAAAGAGATGAAGGAATGAGCTGATTTGAAAGAAAATTTTGGTATTTTGTTTTCCTCAGTGATTTTACATAATGAAGGGGAGCCAAATATGCCTTTCCCACTTCCTGCAAAATGTGCCACTTTGGCACATACATTATTTTCAGTTGAAGGCAATCAAGATCCAGTAGACTCAGAAAAGCTTTTTGCCTCCCTCTTAGCCACCTGAAAGAACTTCAGAAGGGGGCCTGTACAAGGAAGAGAGCTATAAACAGAGGTAACTTCATCGGAGAGATTTACCTTCAGAGCAGGGCAAATATTTGTTTACCAAATACATCTTCATCTTTACCAAATACATCTGTTCTCTTCATCTTCCTGTCAACTGCCTTCCCTCCTTTGAAGTCCAAATCTATACCCCTTTCCTTAGCCCTGATTGGTATATAAGGTGTTACTTGCCTAACTGCCTTTGAATCTATTTTTGTGGGCCTCCTGTATGTAAGAAGTTAAATTCATTCATTTTATTCTGTTAACCTGTCTTGTGTCCATTTAATTATTAGCCCTGCTAAAGGACCTAGAAGTATAGAAGGCAAATTCTTTCCTTCCCTATAATAATCTCTGCAGAATGAGAAGACACACACACAGAAAATGAAAGTAGGTGAAAGGTAAAAATTTTCTTATCCATAGGAATTATAACAATCATACAATTCTGATTAGATTGAAATTATTCTCTCACATATCAAGAATGCTATTTGCCGTTATACTGGAACATCTATAAATGAGATACAGAAATCATTTTGAAGATGTACATTGGCTATTGTAAAATCTAATCAACACACAATGAAAACAGTTATCCGAAGTTATACCCTGGGTCTACCTTTTTTCATATAGCATTCTTTCATTATTTTTCTTTCTTTTTTTGTATATTGTGGCTAATTTACACACAATAAAATATGGAGATTTTAAGCACACAGATCAGAGTCTTGACAAATAATTATACTCTTATAATTAAAATATAGACCTCTCCATCATCCCAAGGAATTTCTTTGTTCCCTTTTCTAGTCTGTGGCACAATTCTCATTCCCAGCCCCAGGCAACCATGGCATTGGTTTCTCTCATACAGTTTTATTAGTCTGCTTACAAAGTTCATAAAAGTTAAATCATACAGTGTGGATTCTTGTCTCCTACTCTTTGCACGTGCTCTTTAATGCAACACAGTCAATTTGAGATTCCTCAACGCTGTCGTATATGTCTATAGCTCATTTCTTTGTATTAATGATAAGGATCCCATTGCTTATCCATTTACTCATTTATGGGCATATAGGTTCCTTTCAGTTGTAACTGTTATGAATAAAACTGTTGTGAACATCTGTGTATAAGTAAGTCTTTATACATACATGTGTTTACTCTTCTCTTGGTTAAAACCAAGGAGTGGAATTGCTGAGTCATTTGGTAGGTGTCGGTTCCAGTGTTTAAAAAGTATCAACCCTTTCTCTTGAAGGGACGTGCCACGTTCCTTTGTCAGCTGAGTTTTAGTTCCTCTGCATTCTCACCAAAACTTCATAATGTTGTTCTTTTTGTTTGCTCCTTAGCTCTTCCAGTGAATAAAGTGTTATCACATAGCAGTTTTAATTGACATTTTCCTGGTATTGTTGATTGATACTTTTGAGCATTTGCATATATTTTTGGCCATTCTTACAGCTCTCTTTCAAGTCCTCTGCTTAGCTTTTATTGAGTTATTTATTATTGTTTGTGTTGTTGTTATTACTAACATAGTAGTTCTTTTTATATTCTAGATAAGTCTTCTGTCAGATATGTGTAAGACAAATATTCTGCCATTTCCTGGCTTACCTTTTAATTTTTGTGAACATGAATATTAATAAGTAGATTTAAAATATTTTTCTGATAAGGTGCCTGGCTTTATCTTACATGTATAATTCTTAGAACTTCAATGGGAATAGTGGAATTGTTCATAAAATACAATTTTGCATTTTGTTTCTTGAACCAAAATTTAATACATATCATCAATTTTTCTTTGCTGAGCATTATTAACATTATACTCTAAATTTTATTTAAATTTATTAAATAACATATCTGCTTGTATTTTATGAGGAAAAAAATAACTGAACAGCACCAAAAATTAAAATCAACTTCAAGAAATCCATAAAGATTAGGGATTCTTAAAGTTAGATGATCTTTAAAAATCAAGGGACATTATAAAAATTACAGTATATCTAATTGCTTGACTTTATATATTTTCATGATACATTTTATAAACATAGATCATTCTCAACCTAGCTTTCATAATTTTTATAATGTCACTAATAACTACTAAAAAAATAATTTCACAAGAAAATGGCAAATAACCTGAGTACTTTAATGTACCAAATAAATTATCAAGTGGGTAGTTTTAGTTTAGATGGACTTCTTCCTTTTTTAGAAGTTGGAAACTATAGAAAGAATACAGTTAAGCCATGGTTTATTCCTGCTACTTGGTTAATCAACTATGCAATCATGGAAATTCTGTAGCCTTCCTTAGTTCTTACTGTTGTCAGCTATAAAATGAAGGCAGAAAAAATATACATATAATTGAAAAAAATGAAGGTAGATATCCTCCCACACATGTTGGGATAACCTTGATAGTTTCATTGTAGAAAAATAGTTGTTTTCTATATCTTACTATATTTAAATACATTGTTAAATTCTGATATACGATTGGCAAGTTTAGATAAGTCTTAACACTTAATATGTTTCACAGAGAATTATTAAAAATTCAAATGCATTTTCCAAATGTACCATTCCTTGAATAATAAACATTGGAAAATGAATGTTTTAAATGAAACTAACTCCTGTAATATGATTACAAGCTCAAAGATGAATATGCTTATGAAATTAAAATATAGTTTTTGATGAAAATAAAGTTTAAAATGTACCCGTAAATCAATGCCTTAGAAAAACAGACATATGCATAACTTATTTTAATCATGCACGTGCACCCTTGCCAAAAACATCTGTCTAAGATACACTTCAATATACAATACACCACATATTCATGCAAGAATATGGTAACTGGGGAAAGAGCATCTTTACTCCAATCCTCAAGTTTGCAGTCATTTATTAATAATTACAGGAAATATATTAGAGTTACTGTATTATCTTTTTCATACTTAAGTAGATATCCTCTATGATTATGCTGAAGGACTCTTTTCTTTGAAATTTGTTCACTTAGGCAGCTCAAGAAAAGGAAGAACTCCAAAGTAGAGTGCGCATACTTGAAATCAAAGGTAAGAGGAGTCAGGAGAAATGTCTGTGGGGAGGACTCATTAGGTAAAGTCGATTTTATTTAACAAGAAGACAATAAAAATTCTATAACATAGTGAAATATTAATTTGCTTCATATTTCTTATAATTTTCATGTCACACCACTCTCTAACGTGCTTTTCGTAGGGTATTTGCTTAATATTACCCCCTTTTTCCTTTGACAATCAAAACAGAACTTAATGAATTACATATATATAAAACAAGTGAAAATTAGGAAGAGGAAAGTCTTCCTTTGGTAAAGTTTAGAGTAAGCTAGAAGAGATTTTAGTATTAGAAGCTAGAAGATTCCGAAAATGTGAATGCTTCACATGAAAATGACAATTATAAAAGATACAAAAATTATTATATTTATGGGAGGACATCAACTTTGAAAATTATTAAATATACCATATTTTCTATGAGATTGTTTAACATTGTTGACCAGCATTGTTAACTAATTCTTGGTAAAAATTAATAGCAACTAATGTTATGGTTATATATGCAATCCGTCTGAAAATAGATCAGTTCATTTTAGTATAGCTTCTGAAACACTTTTAAAATTTAATCACTTTCTGTTTTCAAATTGAAAATCCAGAAGACAACCAGTATATAGTAATAAGTGCAGACTCTCCATAAAATAAGGATGTGGAGTGTGTGTTAATACTTATCTCCAGTTTTGTATGGAAGAGATGGTGATGATTCAAAATCTCTCCTTTCCGGATTCTCAGTTCTAGCCCTTCCTTGACTCAATTGTTGACTTCATGGAGCAAAATCTTTATGTATATTTTCAAGGGTTTTTCAGAGTTCTCTTAAGATTCAATGACGTGTCTCAAAATGTTGGTTATAGTTCTCCAACTCACCAGTTTTCTTTTTTTTTATAAATCTGACTGCTCACTACCTACATTCTTCCTGCCAATATAAGCATTGATCTATATAATAGCAGTAGAAGAATAGTTAAATGTCTTTTGGTAAAAGGAGGCCATTTTCCACTGTCTTACAGCTCTTTTATTCACATTGCATACCATATTACTTAATTTCAAAGTATTATCATCTATTGGTTGGTGGTTTAGTTGCTAAGTCGTGTCCAACTCTTGCAACTCCATGGACTGTAGCCCACCAGGCTACTCTGTCCATAGGATTTTCCAGGCAAGAATACTGGAGTGGGTTGCCATCTCCTTCTCCCAACCCAGGAATATGGGTTGAGGATCTTCCCAACCCAGGAATCGAACCTGGGTCTCCTGCACTGCAGGCAGATTCTTTACCCACTGAGCTACCAGGGAAGCTCAATCTATTGGTTATGATCATATTATCCTTTTTCAACAGAATGTGGAACTCTCAGCACAAAGACTGTGTCCTGTTAATATTAGTATAATCGGGGTCTATTTTATTGCTTGGAATTCAGGAGCAACTGAATAATTATGTATTATGCTGAGTGAATACATGAATAAATACACAGTTCTCTAGCCAAAGCAAAACAGAATGACTATATAGAGCTTCCTAACTTTACTGGAGAAGACTCTTGAGAGTCCCTTATACTGCAAGGAGATCCAACCAGTCCATTCTAGAGGAGATCAATCCTGGATGTTCATTGGAGGGACTGATGCTAAAGCTGAAACTGCAATACTTTGGCCACCTCATGCGACGAGTTGACTCACTGGAAAAGACTCTGATGCTGGGAAAGGTTGGGGGCGGGAGGAGAAGGGGACGACGGAGAATGAGATGGCTGGATGGCATCACCGACTCGATGGACATGAGTTTGAGTGAACTCCGGGAGTTGGTGATGGACAGGGAGGCCTGGCGTGCTGTGATTCATGGGGTCGCGGAGAGTCGGACACGACTGAGCGACTGAACTGAACTGAACTGAACTGAACTTTACTGGCCTATAAAATGAGCAGACAATTCTCTTGATGCCATTGCTTGTATCTATAATGAGTAATAGAAGAGGGCAAAATGTTTATGTTCCTCAATCCCTTTTATTTTATACTTATATACTCTATGGAAAAGCATAATGCCCTGGTGAGTCATAATGATTTGTTGTTGAAAACACAAAGGTTAGAAATAAAATACATCTTCTCTTCTAGGGACTATACAGAGATGTTTAGTCTCTTAGACATTTGTTACTAGAAGAAGGTAGACCAGTGTCACTACTAGAAGAAGAAGAAGACAAGGTCAAAAAAGTATAAGATTAAGTTGGGCAAGGATGCTCACTGAACAAGCATCTGTGGTCTGTGTTAGGAAGGGGTAGACACAGGTGTGGCCATCTGCCATGCTAACTTGTTTTTCTTTTCTCCATGAGTCACAATTTGACTGGGTACTTTAGGAAAAAAAAGTGTAGTTTCATCTTCCAAATATGTTTCAAATATGTTTCACTCTCCAAATAGTGGAGAGAGGTCAAGAAGAAAAAGAAATAATATACAATTCTAAATGAATTTCATATTCATATAGAATTTTTTTCTTCCTCTCCTTCTCTCCCTTCCCTCTCTCCTTGGTTCCTCCCTTCCTTTCTGTCCACTTGTCACTATATTTTTCTCTTCTGTCAGGAAGAATGTGACAAATTCACATCAATTATAAAGAAGGGTGGGGTGGGAAATCAGCTGATAAGTCTGTCCATTTAAAGTTAAACTTTAGACCATCAGCTTTTATGATTAGGTTAGGTATTGCTTTATGAAAGAAAAAGAAGGTGCTCACCAGGTTAACTGATTATGTGAGACATTTTCCTAAATGACAAATAGTGGAAACCTGGCATGGAAACAATTTCTAAGGATAGTTTCCAGCTAATAATTTGAAAAACCTAAGTTGATGGTCAACTCAGAACAATTGACCCCTTGACATTGGCTTGTCCTCCCTTTATTCAGTAAACACTGGGGCTAGGTTAGAATAATTGACCTATATTGATTTACAATAAAATAGTAACATGTTACAACATCATAAAAGATTTATGTTTTTATTCAGCGTTGATGTTGATATCTTAAGTAGCAAGCATATCGCACGTCGCAATGTAGTGACAAGACCAAATGCGCTTTGGCAGAGCTTCAGTATAAAAATTAGAAGGTGTTGATTTCATTACCACTCTGGCAATACATTTGAAAGAGTGTTAATTACTATTAATGGCCTAGTCCTCAGCCAGAAGAATGCCTGAAGTCAGTGAAAGTGGCGTTTTATCTGCTCTTAAACATTAAAAACAGAGAGGCTCCTACAGTTGCATTTTTAAGTGCCTTTCCTGCTCTACAAGTAATCACATCCCCCACTTAACTGAGCTTTTAAAAATGTTTAAATTCAAGGAAAACCCCATTTTTTTACTCTGGAGATTTTACCCCCTTCTTCTTATGTCTAACAACTAATGCATTTGACTTTTGTCAAAAAGTAGTCGGAGGTGAATGAGAAAAAATTATTTTTTAAAGGACTTTTGTCTCTTTTCAGCTTTGCAATATAGAAGCTTCATTGTTGTAGGTTTACCGAAAGAGAGTTACTTATTTCCTGTTCTTATTTATTTTTGGAGACAGATGAATCCAAACACTCTTATGATGGAATGCCCTATGAATCAATCTATGTTTCTGAACCCCACATGTTTCCACAATTCTTTTTTTTCCCCTCAAATAAGTTTCTTTAGTCCCTGGAGGATCCTAAATCAACACGTTATTAGATGAAGGATGGAAGCTTCTGTTTCAGAAAACATAACTACAGCGAGACAACAGAAAACAGATGCCAATTATTTGCCAATGGCTGCTGGAAAACAAAACATTTTATGACATTTACTTTGCCTTAGCAGAGCTGCTGCTGATGCCAAAGAAATATAAACTAGTCAAACTACCAGCAGCCGGTTTTCAAATGTGGGGTTTAATGATTTGGAATCTTGCTCTACCTTTGGTCGCTTAGTGTACTACAAATTTCTTTGCACACTGATTCTGCATTCTTGATGTTTTCACAGATGAATAGGAACAATACATATAATCAATATGTCTAATGAAATATTTGATGTATTTTAAGGTTGTACCCTATTGTCTTATAATTCCACTGGTTTTTTTAAGGGGAAAGATAATTTTTGATGCTTGCTACTTAAGAGTGACTTCCTTGACACATATTTTTATTTCATGTGGCAAAATCTTCAAATTAAACATCTTTTTTTACATTGGATCCAGCTGAATTATTCATTGTTACTATGATGTCACAAGCAATGTTTAAGTATTTTTCCTCCAGTAGTTAACAGAGACTTAATTTAGTCACAATCGATATCCATCTAGCCCCACAAGAATATAAATTTCCCATAAATATTTTTAGATCAAATGGCTCACCTTTGAAACACATTTCTGAAAAATATCTTGGGCTGACTTCACTGAAACCAGCAGTTATGTCAAATAAATTTCTACTTTTATCAGCCATAAAACCATGCTGTGTTAAAAAAGAAAGAAAAAACTGGATTTTCAAATAAAGTTTCTGAAAGTCTTATGACATTTGTGCTTATTTCTCTTCTCTTTTTAGTGATTTGAAGAAAGGATGAAGAAAAGCAATTAATTCACTTTTCTTGATAGCATAAAGTGACCACAAGTACTGGTGTTGTAAAAGTTGTCCTAAGTGTCTACATTACCTCTAAGTGTCCTGAGCAACTAAGAAGTGAACTAAATTAGTATTTCTATCAATAAGTATTTGTTGAAGTTTAAGCTGAAAAAAGTGATGACCCGAGTGACAAGAAAAGCCATGCTTCTCACTTTATAATATGCACATGAATCACCCAGGGCCTTGACAAATTCAGGCTATGATTTAGTAGTTCAGTGATGGGGCCTGAAATTCTACATCCAATGTGATGATTTCAAAGAACTTTTGAAGGCAAGAGTGCAGATGACTTGAGGTATGCCATTCTTCATTGAGCAACAGAAATTTTCAGAAGCTGTCATAGCCAACTGAAGCATTCAAGGTAATTGACTAATTCCTAATCAAACACAGGGAACCCTGGTCTTAATGATTGCTATCAAAATTCTGGTTTCAGTGTGATGGGTGGATGCTGAATTGATGGACTACATAGAACATGCACCATATCATTCTGGATTCAACTGTACTAAGACTTGTATGGTGTGTGTGTGTGTGTGTGTGTGTGTGTGTATGTGTCTATGTGTGTGTGTGTGTAGACAGAGTTCAGTTCAGTTCAGTTCAGTCACTCAGTCATGTCCGACTCTTTGTGACCCCATGGAAAGCAGCACACCAGGACTCCCTATCCATCACTAACTCCTGGACTTAACTCAAAGCCATGTCCATTGAGTCAGTGATGCCATTCAACCAACTCATACTCTGTCATCCCCTGTTCTCCTGCCTTCATCTTTCCCAGCATCAAGGTCTTTTCAAATGAGTCAGCCCTTTGCATCAGGTGGTCAAAGTATTGGAGTTTCAGCTTCAACATCAGTCCTTCCAATGAACACTCAGGACTGATCTCCTTTCGGATGGACTGGTTGGAACTCCTTGCAGTCCAAGGGACTCTCAAGAGTCTTCTCCAACACCACAGTTCAAAAGCATCAATTCTTCAGCGCTCAACTTTCTTTACAGTCCAACTCTCACATCCATACATGATTACTGGAAAAACCATAGCCTTGACCAGATGGACCTTTTTTGACAAAGTAATGTCTCTGCTTTTTAATATACTTTCAAGGTTGGTCATTACTTTAAGGAGCAATAATTTTTTAATTTCATGGCTGCAGTAAACATCTGCATTGATTTTGGAGCCCCCCAAAATAAAGTCTGACACTGTTTCCACTGTTTCTCCATCTATTTGCCATAAAGTGATGGGCCCAAATGCCATGATCTTAGTTTTCTGAATGACGAGCTTTAAGTCAACTTTTTCACTCTCCTCTTTCACTTTCATCAAGAGGCTCTTTAGTTCTTCTTCACTTTCTGCCATAAAGGTGGTGTCATCTGCCTGTCTGAGGTTATTGATAGTTCTCCCAGCAATCTTGATTCCAGCTGTGCTTCATCTAGCCCAGAGTTTCTCGTGATGTACTCTGCATATAAGTTAAATAAGCAGGGTGAAAATATACAGCCTTGACATACTCCTTTTCCTATTTGGAAGTAGTCTGTTGTTCCATGTCCAGTTCTAACTGGTGCTTCCTGATCTGTATACAGATTTCTCAGGGGGCAGGTCAGGTCGGGTTGTCTGGTATTCCCATCTCTTTCAGAATTTTCCACAGTTTATTGTGATCCACACAGTTAAAGGCCTTGGCATAGTCAATAAAGCAGAAATAAAATGACAACCCACTCCAGTGTTCTTGCCTGGAGAATCCCAGGGACAGGGGGAGCCTGGTAGGCTGCCGTCTATGGTGTCACACAGAGTTGGACACAACAGAAGCGACTTAGCAGCAGCAGATGCTTTTCTGGTACTCTCTTGTTTTTTGATGATACAACAGATGTTGGCAATTTGATCTCTGGTTCCTCTGCCTTTTCTAAAACCAGCTTGAATATCTGGAAGTTCATGGTGCACGTACTGTTGAAGCCTGGCTTGGAGAATTTGAGTATGACTTTGCTAGGGTGTGAGATGAGTGCAATTGTCAGGTACTTTGAGCATTCTTTGGCATTGCCTTTCTTAGAAATTGGAATGAAAACTGACTTTTTCCAGTCCTGTGGCTACAGCTGAGTTTTCCAAATTTGCTGGCATATTGAGTGCAACATTTTCACTGCATCAACTTTTAGGATTTGAAATAGCTCAACTGGAATTCCATCACTTCCACTAGTTTTGCTTGTAGGGATGCTTCCTAAGGCCCACTTGACTTCACATTCCAGGATGTCTGGCTCTAGGTGAGTGATCACACCATCGTGATTATCTGGGCCATGAAGATCTTTTTTCTACCTGTTCTTCTGTGTATTCTTGCCAGCTCTTCTTAATATCTTCTGTTTCTGTTAGGTCCATACCATTTCTGTCCTTTATCGAGCCCATCTTTGCATGAAAAGTTCCCTTGGTATCTCTGATTTTCTTGAAGAGATCTCTAGTCTTTCCCATTCTCTTGTTTTCCTCTTATTTCTGTGCACAGATCACTGAGGAAGGCTTTCTTATCTCTCCTTGCTAGTCTTTAAAACTCTGCATTCATATGGGTATATCTTTCCTTTTCTCCTTTGCTTTTTGCTTCTCTTCTTTTCAAAGCTATTTGTAAGGCCTCCTCAGACAGCCATTTTGCTTTTTTGTATTTCTTTTTCTTGGGGAAGGTCTTGATCCCTGTCTCCTGTACCATGTCACGAACCTCCGTCCATAGTTCATCAGGCACTCTGTCTATCAGATCTAGTCCCTTAAATCTATTTGTCACTTCCACTGTATAATCATTAGGGATTTCATTTAGGTCATACCTGAATAAAATAGTGGTCTAGCGGTTTTCCCTACTTACTTCAATTTAAGTCTATATTTGCCAATAAGGAGTTCATTATCTGAGCCACAGTCAGCTCCCAGTCTTGTTTTTGCTGGCTGTATAGAGCTTCTCCATCTTTGGCTGCAAAGAATATAATCAATCTGATTTTGGTGTTGACCATCTGGTGATGTCCATGTGTAGAGTCTTCTCTTGTGTTGTTGGAAGAGGGTGTTTACTACAACCAGTGCATTCTCTTGGCAGAACTCTATTAGCCTTTGCCCTGTTTCATTTTGTACTCCAAGGCCAAGTTTGCCTGTTACTCCAGGTGCTTCTTGACCTCCTACTTTTGCCTTCCACTCCCATATAATGAAAAGGACATCTTTTTTGAGTGTTAATTCTAGAAGATCTTATAGGTCTTCATAGAACCATTCAACTTCAGCTTCTTCAGCATTACTGTTCGGGGCATATACTTGGATTACCGTGATACTGCATGGTTTGTCTTGGAAGCAAACAGAGATCATTCTGTCATTTTTGCAACTGCATCCAAGTACTGCATTTTGGACTCTTTTGTTGACTCTACTGGCTACTCCATTTTTTCTCAGGGATTCTTGCCCACGGTAGTAGATGTAATGGTCATCTGAGTTAAATTCACCCATTCCAGTCCATTTTAGTTCACTGATTCCTAAAATGTTGACATTCACTCTTGCCATCTCCTGTTTGATCACTTCCAATTTGCCTTGATTCATGGACCTAACATTCCAAGTTCCTGCACAATATTGCTCTTTACAGCATCAGACCTTGCTTCTGTCACCAGTCACATCCACAACTGGGTGGTGTTTTTGCTTTGGCTTCATCTCTTCATTCTTTCTGAAAAATCTCCACTCTTCTCCAGTAGCATAATGGGCACCTGCCGACCTGGGGAGTTCATCATTCAGTGTCCTATCTTTGTGCCTTTTCATACAGTTCATGGGGCAAGAATACTGAAGTGGTTTGCCATTCCCTTCTCCAGTGGACCACATTCTGTCAGAACTCTCCACCATGACCCATCTGTACTGGCTCATAGTTTCATTGAGTTAGACAAGGCTGTGGTCCACGTGATTAGATTGGTTAGTTTTCTGTGAGGATGGTTTTCAGTCTGTTTGCCCTCTGCTGGAGAAGTATAAGAGGCTTATGAAAGCTTCCTGATGGGATAGACTGACTGAGGGGGATACTGGGTCTTGTTCTGATGGGAGGGGGGGGGCATGGTCAGTAATCTTTAATCCAATTTTCTGTTGATGGGTGGAGCTGTGTTCCCTCCCTGCTATTTGCTGCTACTGTTAAGTCACTTCAGTCGCGTCCGACTGTGACCCCATAGACGGAAGCCCACCAGGCTCCCCCGTCCCTGGGATTCTCCAGACAAGAACACTGGAGTGGGTTGTCATTTCCTTCTCCAATGTGTGAAAGTGAAAAGTGAAAGTGAAGTCGCTCAGTCATGTCCGACCCTTAGCGACCCCACGGACTGCAGCCTACCAGGCTCCTCCATCCATGGGATTTTATACGCAAGAGTACTGGAGTGGCTTGCCATTGCCTTCTCCCTGTTATTTTCCTGAGGCCAAACTATGGCAGAGGTAATGAAGATAATTAGTTCAGTTCAGTTCAGTTCAGTCGCTCAATCGTGTCTGATTACAACCCCATTAATCACAGCACGCCAGACCTCCCTGTCCATCACCAACTCCCAGAGCTCACTCAAACACACGTCCATCGAGTCGATGATGCCATCCAGCCATCTCATTCTCTGTCGTCCCCGTCTCCTCCCACCCCCAATCCCTCCCAGCATCAGACTCTTTTCCAGTGAGTCAACTCATCGCATGAGGTGGCCAAAGTATTGCAGTTTCAATTTTAGCATCAGTCCTTCAAATGAACACCCAGGATTGATCTCCTCTAGAATGGACTGGTTGGATCTCCTTGCAGTCCAAGGGACTGTCAAGAGTCTTCTCCAGCACCACAGTTCAAAAGCATCAACTCTTCGGCGATCAGCTTTCTTCACAGTCTAACTCTCACATCCATACATGACCACGGGAAAAACCATAGCCTTGACTAGACGGACTTTGGTGGAAAAGTAATGTTTCTGCTTTTTAATATGCTGTCTAGGTTGGTCATAACTTTCCTTCCAAGGAGTAAGCGTCTTCTAATTTCCTGGCTGCAATCACCATCTGCAGTGATTTTGGAGCCCAGAAAAATGAAGTCTGACACTGTTTCCACTGTTTCCCCATCTATTTCCCATGAAGTGATGGGACCAGATGCCATGATCTTCATTTTCTGAATGTTGAGCTTCAAGCCAACCTTTTCACTCTCCTCTTTCACTTTCATCAAGAGGCTTTTGAGTTCCTCTTTCACTTTCTGCCATAAGGGTGGTGCCAACTGCATATCTGAGGTATTGGAAGTGGTCAAACAGGAGATAGCAAGAGTGAACGTCGACATTATAGGAATCAGTCAACTAAAATGGACTGGAATGGGTGAATTTAACTCAGATGACCATTATATCTACTACTGTGGGCAGGAATCCCTTAGAAGAAATGGAGTAGCCATCATGGTCAACAAAAGAGTACGAAATGCAGTACTTGGTTGCAATCTGAAAAATGACAGAATGATTTCTGTTCGTTTCCAAGGCAAACCATTCAATATTACAGTAATCCAAGTCTATGCCCCAACCAGTAATGCTGAAGAAGCTGAAGTTGAATGGTTCTATGAAGATCTACAAGACCTTTTAGAACTAACACCCAAAAAAGATGTCCTTTTCATTATAGGGGACTGGAATGCAAAAGTAGGAAGTCAAGAAACACCTGGAGTAACAGGGAAATTGGGCCTTGGAGCACGAAATGAAGCAGGGCAAAGACTAATAGAGTTTTGCCAAGAGAACGCACTGGTCATAGCAAACACCCTCTTCCAACAACACAAGAGAAGACTCTACACATGGACATCACCAGATGGTCAACAGCGAGATCAGATTGATTATATTCTTTGCAGCCAAAGATGGAGAAGCTCTATACAGTTAGCAAAAACAAGACCAGGAGCTGACTGTGGCTCAGATCATGAACTCCTTACTGCCAAATTCAGACTTCAATTGAAGAAAGTAGGGAAAACCACTAGGCCATTCAGATATGACCTGAATTAAATCCCTTATGATTATACAGTGGACGTATGAAATAAATTTAAGGGACTAGATCTGATAGATTACCTGATGAACTCTGGATGGAGGTTCGTGACATTGTACAGGACAGGGACCAAGACCATCCCCATGGAAAAGAAATGCAAAAAAGCAAAATGACTGTCTGAGGAGGCCTTACAAATAGCTGTGAAAAGAAGAGAAGTGAAAAGCAAAGGAGAAAAGGAAAGATATAAGCATCTGAATGCAGAGTTCCAAAGAATAACTAGGAGAGATAAGAAAGCCTCCCTCAGCGATCAATGCCAAGAAATAGAGGAAAACAACAGAATAGGAAAAACAAGAGATCTTTTCAAGAAAATTAGAGATATCAAGGGAACATTTCATGCAAAGATGGGCTTGATAAACGACAGAAATGGTATGGACCTAACAGAAGCAGAAGATATTAAGAAGAAGTGGCAAGAATACACAGAAGAACTGTACAAAAAAAGATCTTCACGACGAGGATAATGATGATGGCGTGATCACTCACCTGGAACCAGACATCTTGGAATGTGAAGTCAAGTGGGCCTTAGAGAACATCACTATGAACAAAGCTAGTGAAGGTGATGGAATTCCAATTGAGCTACTTCAAATCCTGAAAGATGATGCTGTGAAAGTGCTGCACTCAATATGCCAGCACATTTGGAAAACTCAGCAGTGGCCACAGGACTGAAAAAGGTCAGTCTTCATTCCAATCCCAAAGAAAGGCAATGCCAAAGAATGCTCAAACTACCGCACAATTGCACTCATCTCACACGCTAGTAAAGTCATGCTCAAAATTCTCCAAGCCAGGTTTCAGCAATATGTGAATCATGAACTCCCAGATGTTCAAGAAGGTTTTAGAAAAGGCAGAGTCACCAGAGATCAAATTGCCAACATCCACTGGATCATGGAGAAAGCAAGAGAGTTCCAGAAAACCATCTATTTCTGCTTCATTGACTATGCCAAAGCCTTTGACTGTGTGGATCACAATAAACTATGGATCATTCTGAAAGAGATGGTAATACAAGACCACCTGACCTGCCTCTAGAGAAACCTGTTTGCAGGTCAGGAAGCAACAGTTAGAACTGGACATGGAATAACAGACTGGTTCCAAATAGGAAAAGGAGTACGTCAAGGTTGTATATTGTCATCCTGCTTATTTAATTTATATGCAGAGTACATCATGAGGAACGCTGGGCTGGAAGAAGTACAAGCTGAAATCAAGATTGCCAGGAGAAATGTCAATAACCTCAGATATGCAGATGACACCACCCTTATGGCAGAAAGGCTGGGCTGGAAGAAGTACAAGCTGAAATCAAGATTGCCAGGAGAAATGTCAATAACCTCAGATATGCAGATGACACCACCCTTATGGCAGAAAGTGAAGAGGAACTCAAAGGCCTCTTGATGAAAGTGAAAGAGGGGAGTGACAAGGTTGGCTTGAAGCTCATCATTCAGAAAATGAAGATCATGGCATCTGGTCCCATCACTTCATGGGAAATAGATGGGGAAACAGTGTCAGACTTCATTTTTCTGGGCTCCAAAATCACTGCAGATGCTGACTGCAGCCAGGAAATTAAAAGACACTTACTCCTTGGAAGGAAAGTTATGACCAACCTAGATAGCATATTAAAAAGCAGAAACATTACTTGCCAACCAAGGTCCATCTAGAAAAGGCAATGGTTTTTCCCGTGGTCATGTATGGATGTGAGAGTTGGACTGTGAAGAAAGCTGATCGCCAAAGAGTTGATGTTTTTGATCTGTGGTGCTGGAGAAGACTCTTGAGAGTCCCTTGGACTGCAAGGAGATCTAACCAGTCCATTCTAAAGGAGATCAATCCTGGGTGTTCATTTGAAGGACTGATGCTAAAGCTGAAACTGCAATACTTTGGCCACCTCATGTGATGAGTTGACTCACTGGAAAAGAGTCTGATGCTGGGAGCGATTGGGGGTGGGAGGAGACGGGGATGACAGAGAATGAGATGGCTGGATGGCATCACCGACTCGATGGACGTGTGTTTGAGTGAACTCCGGGAGTTGTTGATGGACAGGGAGGCCTGGCGTGCTGTGATTCATGGGGTCGCAAAGAGTCGGACATGACTGAGGGACGGAACTGAACTGAACTGAATGAAGATAATGTTGACCTACCTCCCACAAAAGATCCCAGGCATGTACTGCTACAGTCCATGCCCCCCAAAAAACCCTTCAGAAGGCCACCACTGACCCAAGCCTTCGCCGGAGACTCCCAGACACCCACAGGCAAGTCTCCTGTGGGGTCACTTTTCCTTTCTCCTGGGTCCTGGTGCACAAAGTTCCGTCGTACCATCCAAGAGTCTATTTCCCAATCCTGCGTAAGTTCTGGTAGCTCTGTGGTGGGGTTAATGGCGACCTCCTCCACCAATGCTTTGCCACACCCACACCCAGAGCCCCTGTCCCTGCAGCAGACCACTGCCAAACTGTACCTCCACAGGAGGTGCTCAAACATAGTTCTATCTCAGTCTCTGTGTGGTCCCTGGGTCCTGGTGCACACAAGATTTGTTTGAATTCTCTGAGGGTCTCTGGCCAGAATGGGGTTTGATTCTAAATGTGAATTTGCCCCTCCTACCATCTTGCTGGGGCTTCTCCTTTGCCCTTGGACATGGAGTATCTCCTAGCAGCTGCTCCAGTGCCTACCATCTTACTGGGTTTTTTCTGACCTTGGACATGGGGTATCTCCACACAGCCGATCCAGTGAAATGCAGCTGCTGCTCCTGACCTTGGACATGGGGTATCTCCTCTCTGCTGCTTGCCGTTCCAGCGTCACGCAGCCAAGCTTGCAGCTCCAGCTCCATGCAGACACTCCATAGTTTGGTCCCAGGTAAACAGCAGGGACTTCCCTGACGGCTCAGATGGTAAAGCGTCTGCCTACAATGCGGGAGACCGGGTTCAATCCCTGGGTCAGGATGATCTCCTGGAGAAGGAAATGACAACCCTCTCCAGTATTCTTGCCTGGAAAATCCCGTGAATGGCGTAGCCCGGTAGGCTACAGTCTATGGGGTCACAAAGAGTAGGACATGACTGATCGGCTGAACTGAACTAAATTGAACTCTCTCTACACATACACAGAGACATACAGACAGACAGACACACACGCGTGCGCGCACACACACACACACACCATACAAGTCTTAGTACAGTTGAATCCAGAAAGATAAGGTGCATGTTCTATGTAGTCCATCAATTCAGCATCCACCCATCACACTGGAACCAGGATATTGATAGCAGTCATTAGGACCAGGGCTCCCTATGTTTGATTAGGAGTTAGTCAATTACCTTGAATGCTTTGATTGGCTATGACAGCTTCTGAAAATTGCTGTTGCTCAATGAAGAATGGCACTGAGCTACTAAACTGAGCTGAAACTATGGTGGAGGTAATGAAGGTAATGGTGACCTCCCTCAAAAGATCCCATGCATGTACTGCTACAGTCCATGCCCCCAACCCTGCAGCAGGCCAGCACCGACCCACGCCTTCGCCAGAGACTCCTGGACACCCACAGGCAAGTCCAGGGCAGTCTCCTGTGGGGTCACTGCTCCTTTCTCCTGGGTCCTGGTGCACAGGTTTCTGTTGTACCCTCCGAGAGCCTATTTCCCAGTCCTGTGTAAGTTCTGGCAGCTCTATGTGGGGTTAATGGCGACCTCCTCCAAGAGGGCTTATGCCATACCCACACCCAGATAGAAATGCAGTTCAAAACTAGAGAAAAAATCTGAGACTATTATATCATGATTGGAGAAAAGGGAAATTATTATTGCATTCTGAGGTCTGACTCAAACAAGCAGTGTGTATAGTTCCCAATAGAAAATCTTCCCAACGCAGCCATCAATCACACTGCATATCTGGACAACGTCATACAAAAGAAAACACAATTTAGTCAGAGTTGGTTTTATTCGTATTCATCTGGGCAATAGAATCTATAAATAGATGTGATTCTAGATATTAATACTATTTAAACAATCTTGACATACATTCATTCGGCCTGTGTTTATCTAATGTCACAACAAGTCCATTTCCCCTTGTTTTACTCCACCTTCGGTCAAAGCAAACCATCCTCTCACAGCAAAACCACAGGAGACCTTTGCACCAAGTCTAAGTATCCTAGATTACATTCTCTGACGCCCTACTCCCACTCTATCACACTCCCCAAACACCTGGGACAAATTCATAGCTGCTTCTTCAGAAGAATTTTGGCAGATTTCCTGTCTAGCAAGGGAGCAGCTGGCAGAATGTCATAGCCAATTAGAGGGGTAAAGCTTAGAAAATCCTTTTGAAAGATTTGGGACTCACAGACACAATGAGTGAATGGATTCTGAACTAATCACACTCCTCCCACCTCACCTCCAGTCCCCAGGTAACACTGATCCTTCTATAGACATATTTCTTCCCCTTTAATCAATTTGCACTCAGCCTGACCACCCAACTGCATGCCTAGAGTGTTGTGATTGTCTTCTAACTGGTCTGCCTGGCTTGTGTTTTTTCAACTTGAATAACAGTGTCCAATTAATCTTCCAAAACTATATTAGTTGTCTGTTTAACAATCTTTTCTGGTTCCATTTAGCTATAAGAATAAATCCATTATGCAAAACTGTTCCAAAAATATATAAACATCTTTTGAACTTAAGTTGTTCTAGACTGTATCCCGAACTTTCCATGCTTATTTGATTTTACTGACTTTCTATCCACTTATATATAATTTAGTAACATTTCTCCATTAATTCTTTCTTGAAGACTCATCTGATCATTCCAGTCCTTACAGATTTTTCCAATTGTAATTATTACTCTTTATTTTGTTACTTGTTCTTTGTTACCTTATAGGATTTTTTTTTCCTGTTGTTGCTATTCTTTTCTTCTTAAATATCATGTTTGTAATATATAGAACTCTTTTGACCAGTGTATGAGGTTTGGGTGGATAAGCATTGAAGTCAACCTGGATCTGAGTTTTAATGAGTGAATGCTATTTCTCCCGGAGAAGGCAATGGCAAGCGACTCCAGTACTCTTGCCTAGAAAATCCCATGGATGGAGGAACCTGGTAGGCTGCAGTCCATGGGGTGGCTAAGGGTCAGACACAACTGAGCGACTTCACTTTCACTTTTCACTTTCACACATTGGAGAAGGAAATGGCAACCCACTCCAGTGTTCTTGCCTGCAGAATCCCAGGGAAGGGGGAGCCTGGTGGGCTTCCGTCTATGGGGTCACACAGAGTCGGACATGACTGAAGTGACTTAGCAGCAGCAGCAGCAGCTATTTCTCCATCAGCAAATGAAGGATAAAAACATCTAGCTTTTTAGGATTACCATGTGGTTTCAGAGATAATAAATGTATAGGCCCTAGAACAGTTCCTGAAATATACAGTTTCATTCTCAGAAAACGTTAGCTTTTATTAAATGCTGACATTAACAGATACTAAGGACTTTGCAAGATACAACATATATCTATCATCAGTTCAGTTCAGTTCAGTCGCTCAGTCATGTCCGACTCTTTGCGACCCCATGAATCACAGCATGCCAGGCCTCCCTGTCCATCACAAACTCCCGGAGTTCACTCAAACTCATGTCCATCGAGTCGGTGATGCCATCCAGCCATCTCATTCTCTGTCATCTCCGTCTCCTTCCACCCCCAATCCCTCCCAGCATCAGACTCTTTTCCATTGAGTCAACTCGTCACATTCATAGAAAAATGCTCTGTACAGAGTGGATATACAACTTTTTTATTTCAATCGATTGAATTTTTCTATATTAAATGTTAACCTATAGCTAAGGAGATTATTTGATTGAAACCCTAGCCAATTTATTATTCATCTTTTGTTCCTTAAAAGCACTTCCTCAGTGGCCATATGTAACCTATACATGGCTTCTGTGCCTTGGAGATACTGTTATTTATTTGACATGATTATTTGTTTCAAAGTTACTCATCATTAGTACACAATATAGGATGACTTTAGCTAAATTATTAACTAGAATCAGAAGAAAATTTAAAAATTGATCTTACAAATCACATTGTCCTCAGGAAATACATAATTTAGGTTTGACCTAAACTTTGATCATGAATAGGTTAACCAAACAACTCTAGGAGAGAAAGGTAATTTATTTTCACACATATGATAAAATATTCATCACCTGATAGATATTAAATTTTTGTTGAATGAATGAATGACATAATTCTAGCTGAATTCCTGTAAATCTCCAGTAACAACTTTGTGCTGTTATTTTTGAAGAATTTAACTTATGATTGGCTGAAAAAATAAAATTGAATATCTACCATTAAAAATCATTGAGTACTGGTAGTAAAGTGCTCTCATCACTGAATCTAGTATATTTTTAAAAAGAAAGCTTTGTAAAAACTATTTGATTTTAATTAATATTAGAGCTCAAGATTTATGTATTGTTTATAATAAATAATTTGACTTCATCAAAATCTTATGCATGTTGGCCATTAATTATGTAGCAGATTTTTGAGGATGAGACTATCAATTTTATTAAATATATGATTTCTACTATATACAGTTTTCAATACCACTGGCTGTGGAACATTTCCAAAGTACTGGAATTTTTATGGCAAACTAAAGATCTAGAAATGTCTTCTCAATACCTCCTCTAAACTTCTCTTTAAGATGTATTGTGAAAGACTGGGTTGTTATTGACATCCATAAACCTCTGAACAAATTAACCTGCCCAGTGTAACTGATAGGTCTTCCTATTCAGAGGGTCCATTTGCCTCAGAACCGAGTATTATCCTGTTGATTTTCAATAAAAAATTGAAGTGTTTCTCTAAAACGTTTGGAGCCACCTTTCATTTCTGTTTAGTCAACCAGAATGTCATTTAAGTCAAATCGTTCACCTGAAACTGCCTCCCTTTCTGTGTTTATTTTATTAAGATTTGACTTTGTTTTTTATCAGCACTATTTTCTTGAAATTGAGATTAATCACAATATGTTTGTTGGATTTATTCATCAAGGGTGATTCCAATCATTCTGAACTATACAGTGGACTATATAACAACCATCAACTTCAATAAGAATTTTCATTTATTTTTTTAAAATCAACATGATTATATATTAAAGAAAAATGTCATATAGGTCATAGAATTTTTATTTCATTTTTTAAAAATAAGGGGAGATTTTAAGTGGAAATATTGATTTTATAAAACTTAAAGTTGAAGTCTATGTTTGATAACAGCACCATCTAAAAAGTGAATTTGTAGTTTTTAGGTAATATCTTCCTTTTGAAAGATTTTCTATTCTTGGAAAAAAATTGTACAGGGCAGTGTGGTAAGTAAATTGGGAGAGAATGGAAAGGCTTACTATCTCTGCTTTATGTCAGGGAAAAAACTAATTTCTCAAATAACCAATTGTCAAATCATATCTCAAGCTAACTGAAAAACGAGAAGAATTTTCTGATAAATTTAAATTAAGAATCTGGTTATAATAAATAATTATCTAAAAACACTGCTAATGTATGCAAAAATATTTCCTTCCCCATTTTTCATAGGCCCTAGGAATATTTTAATCCTCCTCTTAGTCAGGACCTAAGAAATCTGTATACTAGGAAACATTGCAGCTCTTTTTATATAAAATTTTTAAATATAATTTTATATAAAAACTAAAAATGAGTATGTAACTGAATATTTAGGTTATGATATATTCTAATATAAAATGGGATAGGGTAATATGGAAATTCTTCAAGCAGTATTTGCATTATACATCTATCATCAAAGTTAACATTTAAAAAATAACACTGTATCAGTTAAGCATTTTATGAACATGAATAAATATATATTTGCTAGCACTTAATAAGTTTGAAATTCATATTATGCTGTAGATTTAATAGATATTTTATAATATTTTATTGGCACCCCTGCTAAACATCTAATCATTAAATATTTCTTCTATTTATCTCATGTCTGTTTATTCAGTGTGTCCTTTCTCTTGGATTTTATTTGTAAAATACATATCCTTTGTTTTTCTGAATAAATTATTAGATTTCTAAGATTAAGTTTCAGCACTCGTTCTTAATAAGTATTTCTAAGTAATATACTATAGTTTGGCTTAATACACTTTGTAGTCACCATCTAACTGAAATCTTTCTTGATTGACTGTGGCAAAGTTAGTTGCTTATTGCTCTATGCTCTTACATAGAAGAGGAGGAGAGAAAGAGGCAAAAACAATTTTTTGAAAAAATAATGACTAAGAAATGTTGAATTTGATGAAAAATAGTCATATACATGGGCTTCCCTAGTGGCTCAGATGGTGAAGAATCTTCCTGCTTGCAGGAAACTCAGGTTCCATTGCTGGGTCAGGAAAATCCCCTGGAAAAGGGAATCACCACCCACTCCAGTATTCTTGGCTAGAGAATTCCATGGAAAGAGGAGCCCGGTGGGCTACAGTCCATGAGGTCACAAAAAGTTGGACAATATTGAGTGACTAACACACACATACACAAACACGTTCATATTTATACCTATTAAGTTTATCTAAGTCTACAAAGAATACAAAGAGATTTACAAGTAGACACTTCATAGTTAAACTGGTGAAAGCCAAAGGCAAAAAGAGAGTCCTCAAAGCAATGACATTAAAAAGGAAATTCATAGTAAAATTTACAGCTGACTTCTTCTTTTTCTTTTTTTTTTTAATTGAAGGCTATTACGTTAGATTATTGTATTGGTTTTGCCATATATTGACATGAATCTGCTGACTTCTCATTGGAGTTTATGGGGGCCAAAATTCAGTGAGATGATATATTTAAATATTTGAAGACAATCAGTCAACAATTCTACAACCAGCAAAACTAAGCTTCAACAACAGAAAAATATAAACAGTTCCTATATAGCCAAAGAAAAATCTATATGCAACTGAGATCTATGAAATCATGCATTCAATAGCAATAGAATATATTTTCCCTTAAAGAACATATGGGTGCTTCCCCAGTGGCTCAGTGGAAAAGAAACTGCCTTCAGTGCAGGAGATGCAGGTATGATCCCTGGAGAAGGAAATGGCAACCCACTGCAGGGAATCCCATGGACAGAGGAGCCTGGTGGGCTACAGTCCATGGGGTCACAAAAACAGTCTAACACAACTTAATGACGAAACAATAACAAAGAGCATAGGAAAAATTTTCCATGATAAATCATATGCTAGGCTATAACACAGAAATCAGTAATTTTAAAGGAAATAAAAAATGTTTTCAAACACAAATAAATTAAACTAGAAATTAACAACAGGGGAAATCAGGGAAATTCCAAGCTTTGGAAAATAAATTACATACTTCCAATATAAACAGGAGATGGCAAGAGTGAACGTCGACATTCTAGGAATCAGTGAATTAAAATGGACTGGAATGGGTGAATTTAACTCGGATGACCATTATATCTACTACTGTGGGCAGGAATCCCTTAGAAGAAATGGAGTAGCCATCATGGTCAACAAAAGAGTCCGAAATGCAGTACTTGGATGCAATCTTAAAAATGACAGAATGATTTCTGTTCGTTTCCAAGGCAAACCATTCAATATCACAGTAATCCAGGCCTATGCCCCAACCAGTAATGCTGAAGAAGCCGAAGTTAATCGGTTCTATGAAGATCTACAAGACCTTTTAGAACTAACACCCCAAAAAGATGTCCTTTTCATTATAGGGGACTGGAATGCAAAAGTAGGAAGTCAAGAAACACCTGGAGTAACGGGCAAATTTGGCCTTGGAGCACAGAATGAAGCAGGGCAAAGACTAATAGAGTTTTGCCAAGAGAATGCACTGGTCATAGCAAACAACCTCTTCCAACAACACAAGAGAAGACTCTACACATGGACATCACCAGATGGCCAACACCGAAATCAGATTGATTATATTCTTTGCAGCCAAAGATGGAGAACCTGTATACAGTTAGCGAAAACAAGACCAGGAGCTGACTGTGGCTCAGATCATGAACTCCTTATTGCCAAATTCAGACTTAAATTGAAGAAAGTAGGGAAAACCACTAGACCATTCAGATATGACCTAAATCAAATCCCTTACGATTATACAGTGGAAGTGAGAAATAGATTTAAGGGACTAGATCTGATTGATAGAGTGCCTGATGAACTCTGGACGGAGGTTCGTGACATTGTACAGGAGACAGGGACCAAGACCATCCCCATGGAAAAGAAATGCAAAAGAGCGAAATGGCTGTCTGAGGAGGCCTTACAAATAGCTGTGAAAAGAAGAGAAGTGAAAAGCAAAGGAGAAAAGGAAAGATATAAGCATCTGAATGCAGAGTTCCAAAGAATAGCTAGGAGAGATAAGAAAGCTTTCCTCAGTGATCTGTGCAAAGAAATAGAGGAAAACAACAGAATAGGAAAAACAAGAGATCTCCTCAAGAAAATTAGAGATTCCAAGGGAACATTTCATGCAAAGATGGGCTCGATAAAGGACAGAAATGGTATGGACCTAACAGAAGCAGAAGATATTAAGAAGAAGTGGCAGGAATACACAGAAGAACTGTACAAAAAAGATCTTCACGACCAAGATAGTCACGATAACGTGATCACTGACCTAGAGCCAGACATATTGGAATGTGAAGTCAAGTGGGCCTTAGAAAGCATCACTACTAACAAAGCTAGTGGAGGTGATGGAATTTCAGTTGAGCTATTTCAAGTCTTGAAAGATGATGCTGTGAAAGTGCTGCACTCAATATGCCAGTAGATTTGGAAAACTCAGCAGTGGCCACAGGACTGGAAGAGGTCAGTCTTCATTCCAATCCCAAAGAAAGGCAATGCCAAAGAATGCTCAAACTACTGCACAATTGCACTCATCTCACACGCTAGTAAAGTCATGCTCAAAATTCTCCAAGCCAGGCTTCAGCAGTATGTAAACCGTGAACTCCCAGATGTTCAAGCAGGTTTTAGAAAAGGCAGAGGCACCAGAGATCAAATTGCCAACATCCGCTGGATCATGGAGAAAGCAAGAGAGTTTCAGGAAAACATCTATTTCTGCTTCATTGACTATGCCAAAGCCTTTGACTGTGTGGATCACAATAAACTGTGGAACATTCTGAAAGACATGGGAATCCCAGACCACCTGACCTGCCTCTTGAGAAACCTGTATGCAGGTCAGGAAGCAACAGTTAGAACTGGACATGGAACAACAGACTGGTTCCAAATAGGAAAAGGTGTACGTCAAGGTTGTATATTGTCACCTTGCTTATTTAACTTATATGCAGAGTACATCATGAGGAACGCTGGGCTGGAAGAAGCACAAGCTGGAATCAAGATTGCTGGGAGAAATATCAATAACCTCAGATATGCAGATGACACTACCCTTATGGCAGAAAGTGAAGAGGAACTCAAAAGCCTCTTGATGAAAGTGAAAGAGGAGAGTGAAAAGGTTGGCTTGAAGGTCAACATTCAGAAAACAAAGATCATGGCATCTGGTCCCATCACTTCATGGCAAATAGATGGAAAAACAGTGGAAACAGTGTCAGACTTTGTTTTTTTGGGCTCCAAAATCACTGCAGATGCTGTTTGCAGCCATGAAATTAAAAGACGCTTGCTCCTTGTAAGGAAAGTTATGACCAACCTAGATAGCATATTAAAAAGCAGAAACATTACTTTGCCAACAAAGGTCCATCTAGTCAAGGCTATGGTTTTTCCCGTGGTCATGTATGGATGTGAGAGTTGGACTGTGAAGAAGGCTGATCGCCGAAGAATCGATGCTTTTGAACTGTGGTGTTGGAGAAGACTCTTGAGAGTCCCTTATACTGCAAGGAGATCCAACCAGTCCATTCTAAAGGAGATCAATCCTGGATGTTCATTGGAGGGACTGATGCTAAAGCTGAAACTGCAATACTTTGGCCACCTCATGCGACAAGTTGACTCACTGGAAAAGACTCTGATGCTGGGAAAGGTTGGGGGCGGGAGGAGAAGGGGACGACGGTGGCTGAGATGGCTGGATGGCATCACCGACTCTGTGGACATGAGTTTGAGTGTACTCCGGGAGTTGTTGATGGACAGGGAGGCCTGGCGCGCTGTGATTCATGGGGTCGCGGAGAGTCGGACACGACTTAGCGACTGAACTAAACTGAATATAACTTATGGCTCAAAGATGGCTCAAAGGAAAATTAGGAAATACTTTGAACTGACTGAAAAAATGGAATTACAACAAATAAAATTTATTTGTACTGTAGTAAAAGTATATTTAGAGGGAATTTTTTATCTTTAAATCTCTGTTTTAGGAAAGATAATCTCAAATCAATACATTCCTACCTGATAAAATATTACAAGAAAAAAAAATACAAAGAAATATTGAAACACGTAAATAAGTATCAGAAAAGAATTTGGTAAAATAGAGAAACAAAAACTCAATGGAGAAAATCAATGAAATGAAAAGCTAGTTCTTTAGAAAAATTAAAAACTGTGACAAGCTTTATCTAGACTGGTCAAGAGAAAAAGAGAGACACAAATTGTTAAAACCAGAAATGAAAGAGGGCATATCATTATGAATCTTACATAAATTAAAAGGACTATAAAGAAATAAGAACAACTTTATCCTGAAAAAGTGGACAACCTGAATTAAACAGACTAAGTTCTAAAAGGAAACAAACTATCTAAATTGATAGATAACAGAAATTAAAAAATAGAAATAGACCCATAGCAAGTAGCAAATACCTAAAAAGAGATATAAGTCATTCACAGACTCTTAGAAAATTCAAAGTCTAGAACATTTCTTAATTCATTCTACGCTGCTACTGTTGGCCCAGTGATAAAGCCAGATAAGAATGTCACAATAAAAGGACACAAATATCAATGTTTCTCATGAATACTGACCAAAAAAAAAAAAAAATAGCAATCACAAATTAAGCAACATCTAAAAATATACATCATAACCAAATGAAATTTATTGCAAGAATACAGGTTAGTTTAATGTTCAAAAATGAGTTAATGTAATACAATATTCCTTTGTTAAAGGACAAACCTCAGGCTCATCTCAATAAACAGAGAAAAATAATTTTAACAAATCCATCACCCATTCTTGATTAAACAAAAAAAGATCTGTCAATAAAGTAGGAATAAAAGGAAATTTTGACCATGGGCATCTATGAAAAACCTGCAACTAACATTCTGTTTAATGCTGAAAGAGTAAAGTCACTCTCATTAAGATTAGGAATAAGACAGCAGTGGCTACTCTTGGGGATTCAAGAAGGGGAACACATGCACAGCCGGGGTGGATTCATGTCAATGTTTGGCAAAACCAATACAATGTTGTAAAGTAATTAGCCTCCAATTAAAATAAATAAATTTTTTAAAAAATCAACCGTACTTCTAAATACTAACAATAAACAATCTGTATCATAAGGCTGTTGCAGAAATTAAATGCTTAGCTTAGTTGTTAGCATATAGAAAATCCTCAACAAATACTGTCTTTTACTATTATTGTTTTTGTTGTTACTTGGCATCATGTATCTACAAATGTTTATTAATTAACTCTTGTATTTAAGATAGTAATACTGCTTATTAAGGACAAATATTTCCTTAATAAACAGTGTGGACAGGTTAATAAACTGCTCAAGGTCACCCAGGTGATAAGTAGAAGAACAAGTATGTAATCAAAAGCCCATTGGACTACAGAGTTGTCCCTTTTCAGTCATTCAGCCTTGCTGCCTTGAGCTTGTCCTGCTGTTGTTTAGTCACTAAATTCTATCCAATTCGTTTGCAACACTTTGAACTGCAGCCTGCTAGGCACCTCCATCCACTGAA
The DNA here is from genome assembly GCF_049115385.1 of Moschus berezovskii. Lineage (NCBI taxonomy): Eukaryota > Metazoa > Chordata > Mammalia > Artiodactyla > Moschidae > Moschus > Moschus berezovskii. The sequence continues at coordinate 28,031,877 of NC_142462.1, read as the reverse complement.
TTCTCCAGGCAAGAATATTAAAATCGGTTACCATTTTCTTCTCCAGGGCATCTTCCTGACCCAGGGATTGGATTGAACTTGTGTCTCCTGCATTGGCAGGCAGATTCTTTACCACTGAGGAACCATGGAAACCCCCAGGCTGTCCTGCTGCTGCTGCTGCTAAGTCGCTTCAGTCATGTCCGACTCTGTGCGACCCCATAGACGGAAGCCCACCAGGCTCCCCCGTCCCCGGGATTCTCCAGGCAAGAACACTGGAGTGGGGTGCCATTGGGCAAATATTTAAATCAGAGTATGTTGTCAAATTATGTGCCATCTGTACCTTCTGAACCATTCCTATGCTAAGAAAGAATTTCAGAATCCAGAACACTCAAAAAGAGACCCTGTTAATGATGCCAGGCACATTTCTAATCAAACCCATAACCAGAATTCCTAAGGAATTAAAAAATTGGCAAACAAGCTTGCATCACCAAGGCTGCCCTTGAATATAAGCAGTCACTGCAAATTACATTTTTGTTTAAAATATAATTCATTCATAGTGATCATGATTGACTGTCACATGTATCATGCCACATTTTTGCAACTTACACAGGAAATAACCAAATCAGGCATTTTTACATACTTCCACCACCCCAGATAAAATTCATTCTTGATCATTTCTTCATATCATCATACCTATGTGGTTTCTTAGATATATACTATATTTTATTTTTTAATTTTTTAAAAATTTATTTATTTTTAATTGAAGGATAATTGCTTTACAGAATTTTGCTGTTTTCTGTCATACTTCAATATTAATCAGCCATAAGGATACATATATCCCCTCCTTTTAGAACCTCCCTCCCATCTCCCTCCCCATCCAACCCCTCTAGGTTAATACAGAGCCCCTGTTTGAGTTTCCTGAGCCATACAGCAAATTCTCGTTGGCCATCTATTTTAACGGTAATGTAAATTTCGATGTTATTCTTTCCATACATCTCACCCTCTCCTCCCCTCTCCTCATGTCCATAAGTCTATTCTCTATGTCTGTTTCTCCATTGCTGCCCTGTAAGTAAATTCTTCAGTACCATTTTTCTAGATTCCGCATATATACGTTAGAATGCAATATTTATCTTTCTCTTTCTGACTTACTTCACTCTGCATAATAGGTTCTAGGTTCAACCACCTCATTAGAACTGACTAAAATGTGTTCCTTTTTATGGCTGAGTAATATTCCATTGGGTATATGCAGAACTTTATCCGTTTATCTGTCGATTGGGCATCTAGGTTGCCTCCATGTTTTAGCTGCAATAAATAGTGCTGCAATGAACAATGGAACATATGTGTCTTTTTCAATTTTGGTTTCCTCAGGGTACATGCCTAGGCATGGGATTGCTGGGTCATATGTTGGTTTTATTTCTAGTTTTTTAAAGAATTTCCATACTGGCTTCCTTAGTGTCTGTATCAATTTACATTCCCACCAACTGTGCAAGAGCCTTCCCTTTTCTCCACACCCTCTTCAGCATTTATTGTTTGTAGACGTTTTGAGGATGGCCATTCTCACTGGTATGAGGTGATATCTCACTGTAGTTTTGATTTGCATTTCTCCAATAATGAGAAATGTTGAGCATCTTTTCATGTGTTTGTTAGCCATCTGTATTTCTTCTTTGGAGAAACAAAGGTTTAAGTCTTTTTTCCATTTTTTGATTGGGTTGTTTGCTTTTCTGGTATTCAGTTGTATGAGCTACTTGTATATTTTGGAAATTAATCCTTTGTCAGTTGTTTCATTTGCTATTATTTTATCCCATTCTGAGGGTTATCTTCCTTGCTTATAGTTTCCTTTGCTGTGAAAAAATTTTAAGTTTAATCAGGTCCCACTTGTTTACTTTTGTTTTTATTTCTGTTACTCTAGGAGGTGGGTCACAGAGGATCTTTCTTTGATTTATGTCATTGAGTGTTCTGCCTATATTTTCCTCTAAGAGTTTTATAGTTTCTGTTATTACATTTAGGTCTTTAATCCCTGCTGAGTTTATTTTTGTGTATGGTGTTTGGAAGTGTTCTCATTTCATTCTTTTACGTGGAGCTGTCCAGTTTTCCCAGCACCATTTATTGAAGAGGCTGTCTTTGCCCCATTGTATATTCTTGCCTCCTTTGTCAAAAATAAGATACCCATAGATGCACGAGTTTATTTCTGGGCTTTCTATCTTGTTCCATGGGTCTATATTTCTGTTTTTAGATATATTCTATATTTCTTAATCCAAAAGTCTGCTTTGTATTTCTCTATATCCTATTTTAGATCTATTTTTACCATACTGGCTATAAATTAGTTTCATTTTCAAGAAACAAGACAAATTCACATGAGTCTTTGATATGCAAAATCAAAACTATACTGTTTTATTTTAATTTCTTCAAAGCTCTTAGTATTTTAATTAGCTGAAATATACAATGGTATTCATTCTGTACTTCTAGTTCCCAAGTTATTATACAATCATAATGACATCAACTTATTGCAACTTAATTTTACTTTTGTCCATATTAATCACAACATACTGATAATATTTTATTAATTATTTTAAGACATAAATCTTATATATTCTTGATAAAGTACTCAGCTCCTCCTAGTGGATACTCAAGTTTAGCTAATAGTATCAATATTTCTATATTTTAATGATTTATTGTTAGTTTTAAGTATATATTTAAAATTCATACTGCATGAAGCAAATAGTATCTATAAAGTTGAAATCAAGTTTTGAAAAACATAAACAATTATATTTTAAATAAAAATCAGTTGACACTAAGTTGCATTTAATTTTCCCTGTGTTATTAAATATATTAAAGAGCCAGCACTGAGATTTTGACCAATGAGATATTTCATCTATTTCTTACTCACTTTTACAATCCCCCATCAATGGACAATAAGAAGGAATAATTGGGCTGGATGGAGGGTAGTCAATGATACTGAATCCTAGATTTTTAAAGGGTGGGGTAGAGAAGATAAATTTTCTAATTATCATATTAATGAACAGAAATGACATGCAGAACATAAAGGGAAAGAAATACACAGGATAAATGCAATATTCAGCTCTTTCCTGTGGGGGAGGTGGGGGGGCAGGAGTCCCACTTATGAAGGGAAGCACAGAGCCTGACAACCACACCCAGTGTGCTGGAGGGTGCATCTGCTCAATACAGGCTCAGCCAAAATCTGCAGGTGTCAAGATGCCAGTGGTACACACAAAATGATGGAAATGCAAATTATTTTTTGAAGAGTATCAATATTCCCAAATTTTGTTAACTCTGCATGCATACAGATATCACTTGCATTTCTCTCTTTTATCATGTTGTCCATGGAGTTTTATAAAAGTCTAAAAATGAACGATGAGAACTGCTCTCTGTGATCAACAGAGCACCCAGAAGACCAGGCTGTCAGCTCATCCATTCTCCTAGAAAATGCCTGTACACCACCACCACCACCTTCATTTTTCCTAAGAAAGAGATTGAAAAGACAAACTCTCATTACTGACACAGAACTTTGGAGAGATTTTTCTATGGTGTGTGCAGATTTGCAAATACTGTGGCCTGTGAAGACCATCAGCTCCAAATTACAGGCAGATGCCGCTCATCCCCTTGCTCTCAGGTCTGCTAAATGGTTCCAGATGACTTTGTGAAAATGACGCCCTGAATTATTAAAATAAACTTTGCTTCCAATAAACTCCTCTCTAAGTCACTAAGATGGGCACTGGGTTGAACAGAGACTTGCTATCATACCAGAAAATATCATTTGCAAATGTGGTATCTACACATAGTACTTGAGACTTTTCTTAAACAATTTTCTAATAAATGCAATATAATCCATATTATTATAATAAAGTTGTTTAAAGGTGCTCATTTATTCTTTAATTTCTTGTTTGATAGAAAGCCTGATATTTGTATTATCTGGTTACAGATGTGGGAAAAATGTAGTAGTCTGTCTAGAGCCACACAGATATAAATGGTGTGGCAACAATGGAACCCTGTCTTTCCACTCTTACTCTAATACTCCTCTCATGCTGTCCTGTTTTACTATAAAGATACTAAATCTTTGTTTTCATAATGTTCATTTGTACCATTCATAGACTCATTATCCAATAATACATAAAAAGCCACCTATTAGGTATGCTAATCATATTTATACATTGTCTTTCAAAAATGCATAGGCAAATCACAACTATCAGTTCAGTTCAGTTCAGTCGCTCAGTCGTGTCCGACTCTCCGCGACCCCATGAATCACAGCACGCCAGGCCTCCCTGTCCATCACCAACTCCCAGAGTTCACTCAAACTCATGTCCACAGAGTCGGTGATGCCATCCAGCCATCTCATTCTCTGTCGTCCCCTTCTCCTCCTGCCCCCAACCTTTCCAAGCATCAGAGTCTTTTCCAGTGAGTTAACTCGTCGCATGAGGTGGCCAAAGTATTGCAGTTTCAGCTTTAGCATCAGTCCCTCCAATGAACATCCAGGATTGATCTCCTCTAGAATGGACTGGTTGGATCTCCTTGCAGTATAAGGGACTCTCAAGAGTCTTCTCCAACACCACAGTTCAAAAGCATCGATTCTTTGGTGGTCAGCCTTCTTCACAGTCCAACTCTCACATCCATACATGACCACGGGAAAAACCATTGCCTTGACTAGACGGACCTTGGTTGGCAAAGTAATGTCTCTGCTTTTTAATATACTATCAAGGTTGGTCATAACTTTCCTTCCAAGGAGCAAGCGTCTTTTAATTTCATGGCTGCAATCAGCATCTGCAGTGATTTTGGAGCCCAAAAAAACAAAGTCTGACACTGTTTCCACTGTTTTTCCATCTATTTCCCATGAAGTGATGGGACCAGATGCCATGATCTTTGTTTTCTGAATGTTGAGCTTCAAGCCAACCTTTTCACTCTCCTCTTTCACTTTCAGCAAGAGGCTTTTGAGTTCCTCTTCACCTTCTGCCATAAGGGTAGTGTCATCTGCATATCTGAGGTTATTGATATTTCTCCCGGCAATCTTGATTCCAGCCTGTGCTTCTTCCAGCCCAGCGTTCCTCATGATGTACTCTGCATATAAGTTAAATAAGCAAGGTGACAATATACAACCTTGACGTACACCTTTTCCTATTTGGAACCAGTCTGTTGTTCCATGTCCAGTTCTAACTGTTGCTTCCTGACCTGCATACAGGTTTCTCAAGAGGCAGGTCAGGTGGTCTGGGATTCCCATGTCTTTCAGAATGTTCCACAGTTTATTGTGATCCACACAGTCAAAGGCTTTGGCATAGTCAATGAAGCAGAAATAGATGTTTTCCTGAAACTCTCTTGCTTTCTCCATGATCCAGCGGATGTTGGCAATTTGATCTCTGGTGCCTCTGCCTTTTCTAAAACCTGCTTGAACATCTGGGAGTTCACGGTTTACATACTGCTGAAGCCTGGCTTGGAGAATTTTGAGCATGACTTTACTAGCGTGTGAGATGAGTGCAATTGTGCGGTAGTTTGAGCATTCTTTGGCATTGCCTTTCTTTGGGATTGGAATGAAGACTGACCTCTTCCAATCCTGTGGCCACTGCTGAGTTTTCCAAATCTGCTGGCATATTGAGTGCAGCACTTTCACAGCATCATCTTTCAAGACTTGAAATAGCTCAACTGGAATTCCATCACCTCCACTAGCTTTGTTCGTAGTGATGCTTTCTAAGGCCCACTTGACTTCACATTCCAAGATGTCTGGCTCTAGGTCAGTGATCACGTTATCGTGACTATCTTGGTCGTGAAGATCTTTTTTGTACAGTTCTTCTGTGTATTCCTGCCACTTCTTCTTAATATCTTCTGCTTCTGTTAGGTCCATACCATTTCTGTCCTTTATCGAGCCCATCTTTGCATGAAATGTTCCCTTGGAATCTCTAATTTTCTTGAGGAGATCTCTTGTTTTTCCTATTCTGTTGTTTTCCTCTATTTCTTTGCACAGATCACTGAGGAAAGCTTTCTTATCTCTCCTAGCTATTCTTTGGAACTCTGCATTCAGATGCTTATATCTTTCCTTTTCTCCTTTGCTTTTCACTTCTCTTCTTTTCACAGCTATTTGTAAGGCCTCCTCAGACAGCCATTTCGCTCTTTTGCATTTCTTTTCCATGGGGATGGTCTTGGTCCCTGTCTCCTGTACAATGTCACGAACCTCCGTCCAGAGTTCATCAGGCACTCTATCAATCAGATCTAGTCCCTTAAATCTATTTCTCACTTCCACTGTATAATCGTAAGGGATTTGATTTAGGTCATATCTGAATGGTCTAGTGGTTTTCCCTACTTTCTTCAATTTAAGTCTGAATTTGGCAATAAGGAGTTCATGATCTGAGCCACAGTCAGCTCCTGGTCTTGTTTTCGCTAACTGTATACAGCTTCTCCATCTAGTAGTAGTCTATTTACTGTATGAATCAGAAAATGGACAGAACTGTCATGAAAACTTAGAGAAGAAGTTAGACAACCAGAAAAGATTTTTTTAATGGAATTAGCCATTATTTACTTAATTAGAAGTACCCAAATTACTTATCCAGAAATATCCACTTGTATTATTTTCCTAGGATGTCCATGACAAAATTTGACAAACTGGGTGTTTTAAAACAAGAGATATTTATTCTCTTGCAGTGCTGAAGGCTAGAAGTCCGAACTCAAGATGTCAGCAGGACAATGCTCCCTCCAAAGACTCTAGGAAAAAAATCCTTCCTTGCCTATTCCAGATTGTTGGTGACTTCAGGAGTTCCTTGGCTTGTGACAGCATACCTCCAAGCTTGGCCTCTACCATTTCATGGCCTTTTCCTCTGTGTGTCTCTGTCTGGCTCAACTTTCTCCTCTTCTCATAAAGAGACTAATCATACTGGATGTAGGGCCCACTCTAATCTACTATGACCTCATCCTAACTTAACTAATTATACATGCAAAGATGTGTTCCCAATTAAGGTCATATTCTGAGGTCCTGGAAAGACATGATTTTGGGGTGTGGATACAATTCATCCCAGTTCATTCACAACCCTTACCAGTTACCTACAGAAATTTCTTCTACAACACTGTGATATAGAATATCCTTCTTTCCCTTTTGTCAGAGAGTACTGGAACGCTCTCACATTACAGAGTTCTTTTTAATCTTTTTTTTTTATTGGAGGCTAATTATTTTACAATATTATATTGGTTGGCTTTGGCATACATTGACATGAATCTGCCCCGGGTGTACATGAGTTCCCCCTCCTGAACCCCCCCTCCCACCTCCCTCCTCCCTTTATCCTCCCTCTGGGTCATCCCCGCACACCAGCCCCGAGCATCCTGTAACATGCATCGACCCTGAACTGGTGATTCGTTTCACATATGACAACATACATGTTTCAATGCGATTCTCCCAAATCATCCCACCCTCACCCTCTCCCACAGAGTCCCAAAGACTGTTCTATACATCTGTGTCTCTTTTGCTATCTCGTATACAGGGTTATCATTTGCATCTTTCTAAATTCCATATATATGCATTAGTATGCTGTATTGGTGTTTTTCTTTCTGGCTTACTTCACTCTGTATAATAGGCTCCAGTTTCATCCACCTTATTAGAACTGATTTAAATGCATTGAGTGTTCTGTCATGCTACTAAGCAATCACAACATAGGTACAGAAAAACAGAAGGAAAGCAAGAAACAAACTCTTTCTAACAGTACAATTTTTCTTTTATTCCAACACATTCCATCTTAAATCCTCACTTCTTCACTTCCACAAAGTTATCTTTCCCTAAATCCCAACAACTCTCAAGACCTCCTCCTGCTCCTTTACATAACCTACTTTGAAGAACAGCTCAGTATACACAAAAGTAAATCAATATGCATGTTTAAGATCCAACCAAATCGTTCTTCAGTAACTATGTACTCAAAGACTCATACATTGTAGTGATTATAGATAGAGAGAAACCCTGATTGGAATACCAGACAGTGGGAGATGAAAGAAGAGAAAATACATCCTGGATGAAAATAACATTTATTTACTTAAACCAAGCAAGCCAACACACAAACACACAAACCAATCCACATATATAACTACCACTTGTAAAGCAATTATAGTGGTTTATGATGTGATCTTAGGCTGCTCTCTGAAAATATCACTCGGGTTTGTGCTGTCATAGATGTTAATTCACAAATTTAACTATTCTCTGGAAACATCATTCTTGACTGTCTCTCTCCCACATCCACCCTTTGAATGTCTTTCATGATAGCCGTGGAGCTGGAGAAAGTTCTATTCTGTCCCCTCCAAAATCTAGAGCGTGGGGAGATGTGCTCTTGGCATACAAGCTAGAACGAGTGACATTGTCCATGAAAGCCTCAGCGCAGTTTCATAAGATCATTTTACTTTCAGCAGGATTTTTGAACTGGCCTAGGTAAAAGCAGTCTAATATACTAAATGTTTTCAATTTTTGCAAGTGAGACATAGTTTGATAATTTTATGCTATACATATCTTCTTATTCAACTGAAGGAGATAAAGGCAGTATCAAGGACAATGTAAATGTCAATCAACTGTTTTTTGTTAAAGAATGACAAAAGGTTTAATGTTTCAGTTGTGCCTTTTCCTAGATAGCAACTGGTTTGTCCCACTCACTTTAATCCTTAAGTACTCTGGTAGTCATTAATATTCTTCAGTAACTATTCATTATTTTCCCCATGTGTGGCATAGTCCCTGTGAAAGGAACATGCAATAATGTAGGAGAAGAGATGGGAGCCACTTCTGGGCAGGAGTATGTAACTGCCAGTATGATACCATTTGGAACTCGCTTTCATTCTTACATAGCCTGGGCTCTGGATTAACTATGATGAGCAGTGCTTTCTACCAACCGTCATTAGATGTGTAGCATAAGTGTACATGCTCAGTTGCTTCAGTCGTGTCCAACTCTGTGCTGTATGGACTGGACGTATATGTAGCTCACCAGGCTCCTCTGTCCATGGGATAAAGACAGGCTCCTCTGTCCACATCCATGGGAATACTGGAGTGAGCTGCCATGCCTTTCTTTGGGGGATCTTCCTGATCCAGGGATCAAATCTGCATCCCCTGCATTATAGGTAGATTCTTTACCACTGAGCCATCAGATGTGTAGCATAGGTAAGTGATAAATCTCTATTGTTTAACACCATAGTTTGAGGTGATGCTCGTTACAATAGAATAATCTACATTTTCTGACTGACACAAATTCTACTTAACATTCTTACATGACTATACCTAGTGTCACACAAAAGCTAGTAGATTGTGTATTTGTGGAAAATGACAAAAATCTCATATGTTGCTTTTATTCTCCCAACTGTGACAACTCAATGTTGACCAAAATTTGAGATCATTGCTCAAAATTTTTAATAAAATGAGAATATTTTTATTTTATAATAATTTTAATTTGATTTTGGCAGTCCTATCTCTCTGTGAAATATCTTCTCAATGCTGTATTTAAAATTTTTATTTTTGAATCACCAAATCCAATCTTCCTAGACAAGAGTCAGTTTGCTTACTTCAGTAGTACACTATATGATTCTATTCCATAATTTGAAGACAGTCAAAGGTGCTTGACTTGTACTTTGTTTCCATTATAATACCACTCAATCATAATTAATTTTGATGATCTTTGGCTAAATTAGAATCAGTGGGTAGCTCTGCAGGAAAGGAAAAGGATAAGGGCATCTTAGAAAGTGCCCTGTAGGTAACTTCAACCTAATTTAAGCCCCTCTGGATATGTAGCAATAGACCTTGGTAAAATGGCAGGTAATTCCCTACACAGAATAAAAGTAGCAGTTGTACCCCTGCCCAGACACAGTAAATTTGTATGAACGTGGTGCTTTTCATTAGGCAATCAATAATATATTTTATTGGTTCCAGAACACTGCACAAAGCCCACTAGAAGTCATCTCACTCCACTATTTTGTGTGAACACTACAATTAACCCAAGAAAAAAATAAATTAGTTTTTTCTTAAATCTGGAGGTTTTCTAGTTGTAAAAGCCCAATTACAAATTAGCAAGCTGTGAATAATCAGATTACAAAATAATCAGCCTCAAAGCAGCAAGTGCTTCATTTGTAAAAGTCTGCAAAGATTCACAAAGTTGAAGTTACATGGTAATAATTGATGGCAAATGGAAATAGCAGCAATATTAAATAGAATCACTTTTATCTTAAATGTTAATAGATTTACTCTATAGATTTTCATATTTATCATTTTGGTTAAAGAAGTGCAGATTCTGAAGGAAGGCATATGCCAAGTTGAACTAGTTTTTACATATTTGGATTTCAGGTTATTTGGTAAAAAATTACTGTATTTTATGCTGATATTCCCTCAACATTTATCATGTGGTATTATTTATACAGTATTATTCAACTTCATTTCACATCAGAAAAATCAATTAACAATTCATAATACTGAGGCATATTTGTTCATTTTCTTGCTCATTTTATAACACTGATAAAATTACTCAGTTTGCCCATCATTTTGAATTTTATTACCTTGAGGAAAGAATATGTAGGTAAAGGACTTCCCTGGTGACTCAGACAGTAAAGAATCTGCCTGCAATATGGGAGACCTGGGTATGATCCCTGCATTGGGAAGATCCCCTGGAAAAGAGAATGGTAACCCATTCCAGAACTCTTGCTTGGGAAATCCTTTGGACAGAGGAGCCTGGCAGGCTACAGTCCATGGGGGCACAAGGACACAACTGAATCACACACACACACACACACGGAAGTAAACCAAAATGCTTTCAAAAGAAATGTCAAATATTTATACAACTATTTTACTTCCAGTGTTCTTGCAAAGGCCTTTGCCCCTGAAACTGGGTTTCCACTAGAAAGAGAGCTTTATTACTTTTTCCGACCATTTTCCATATTACTGCTTCTGGTGCTTTTCCCCTCAACTGAAATACCCTTTCAGATAACGTCTGCCTACCTCAACCCCACTTTTCTTCTGAAATACTACACAATTTTAGGATGGGTGGGTAGACATAAACAATTACAACTGAATAAACAGAAACATTTTGAAATGAAGAAGTAGGATCCATAAACACATTTTTAGAGATAGAATTTTAGATCTCATCTCTAACCTGGAATACAGATTAAGAATATATTCTACCTGGTTTTGTAATCCATGTTCTAGTGACATAAAGTGGCAATTCTTTACCAGAAAATGACAAGAGTGAACATCAACTTTAGGAATCAGTGAACTAAGAAGGGTGGGAACAGGAAAATTTAATTCAGATGACCATTATATCTACTACTGTGGGCAAGAATCCCTTAGAAGAAAAGGAGTAGCCCTCATAGTCAACAGGAGTTCCAAAATGCAGTTCTTGGGTGCAATCTCAAAAACGACACAATGACCTCTGTTTGTTTCCAAGGCAAACCATTCAACATCACAATAATCCAAGTCTATTTCTCAACCATTAATGCTGAAGCAGCTGAAGTTGAACAGTTCTATGAAGACCTATGAGACCTTCTAGAACTAAAACCAAAATAATAAAAGATGTCCTTTTCATCATAGGGGATTGGAATGCAAACGTAGGAAGTCAAGAGATACCTGTAGTAACAGACAAATTTGGCCTTGGAATACAAAATTAAGCAGGGCAAAGGCTAACAGAGTTTTGCCCAGAGAATGTATTGGTCATAGTCAACAGCCTCTGCCAATAAGATAAGAGACAACTCTATACATGGAGACCACCAGATGGCTAATACTGAAATCAGATTGATTATATTCTTTGTAGCCAAAGATGGAGAAGCTCTATAGTCAGCAAAAACAAGACTGGGAGCTGACTGTGACTCAGAAAACCATCAGATCCTTATTGCAAAATTCATACTTAAATTGAAGAAAGTAGGAAAAACCACCAGACCATTCAGGTATGACCTAAATCAAACCCTTTATGATTATACAGTGGAAGTGACAAGCAGATTCAAGGGATTAGATCTTATAGACAGAATGCCTGCAGAACTGTGTGGTGACCAAAACAATAAGGCAGAAAAAGAAATGCAAGAGGGCAAAATGGTTGTCTGAGAAGGCCTTAAAAATAGCTGAGAAAAGAAGAGACACAAAAGGTAAAGAAGAAAGGGAAAGATACAGCCAAATGAATGTAGAGTTCCAAAGAACAGCAAGGAGAGACAAGAAAGCCTTCTTAAGTGAAAAATGTAAAGAAATAGAGAAAAACAGAATGGGAAAGGCTAGAGATATCATCAGGAAAACTTGAGATACCAAGGGAACATACATGCAAAGATGGGCACAAAGTAGGACAGAAATGGTAGGGATCTAACAGAAATAGAAGCAATTAAGAAGAGATGGCAAGAATACACAGAAAAACTGTAAAAAAATGTCTTAATGACCCAGAAAACCATGATGGTGTTGTCACTCACGTAGAGCCTGACATCCTGGAGCATAAAGTCACGTGGGCCTTAGAAAGCATTACTAGGAACAAAGCTATCCAAACTTCTCTAAGTGATACTGCTGTGATTAGCAAATCTCTCTCTTTCGCATTTATTCACAAAATCATGTCTCTTTTGTGACCCCATGGACTATAGCCTACCAGGCTCCTCTGTCCATGGGATTTCCCAGGCAAGAACACTGGAGTGGGTTGCCATTCCCTTCTCCAGGTGATCTTCCTGATCCAGGGATTGAACCAGCATCTTCTGCTTGGCAGATGGATTCTTTACCACTGAGCCACCAGGGAAACCCTATCATCTACCTATCTATCTATTTATCCACCTCTCTTTTTCTCTTTCTCTATCAATTTATCTAACCTCCATCCATTATACCATACTCCTATTTTCCCAGACATATATATTAATGGCTTGTATAAAGATAAATTTGAAAGTGAAAGTGAAAATGGCTCAGTTGTGTCCTACTCTTTGTGACCCGATGGACTATACAGTCCATGGAATTCTCCAGGCCAGAATACTGGAGTGGGTAGCCTTTCCCCTCTCCGGGGGATCGTCCCAACCCAGGGATCAAATCCAGGTCCTCCGCATTGCAGGCGGATTCTTTACCAGCGAAGCCACAAGGGAAGCCCAAGAATACTGGAGTGTGTAGCCTATCCCTCCTCCAGCGGATCTTCTCAACCAAGGTCTCCTGCATTGCAGACAGATTCTTTACCAACTGAGCTATGAGGGACAAAAATCTCTATGTATGGCTTCCGGTTTTCCTTTGTTAAGCATGCAGTGCTTCCTTGAGTGAAAAATTGGAGCCATTGTTTGAAAAGCCTTTGGTCTAAATCATCATCATGTATAATGACTTAGGATATCCATATATGAAAGTCACATACTAAGGATTTTTTTTGGCTGGGCTAGTAAACCAGCCAAATATTTGGTAATATTTAATGACATTGTAAACAAAGACCTATAAAACTCTGCAGAAGAAATCTAGGTTTATCATTCAAAAAAGGTCAAATGGCAGAAGTATATTGAAAGATTTTTTTTAAATTAAATGATTTATAAGCCAGACAAATGCTGACTGTCTCATTTTCTGAACTCCTAAATCTTGAGTTATTAAGTTCAGATTTGAAAATATTGTGCCTAATTCCTAATTTGATACACCTACATATAGTCATGTACTCAATAACTGCTTTACGTATGTACTGTTTCTATAAATTGACTGTAAGCCCTTTGCTGAACTGCTTCATTCTTTACTTCACAGCAAACCAACAGATACGGTAAGATCCCAAAAAACTTATGAATAATAAAATAAAATAATAATCATTATTATTATGATGAATAATAAAATAGGATATTGACTATCATTTATAATATTCCTAAATATGAGAAAAAGCAAGCACTGGATACTTCAATGGTAAAACCACAATTAAAGTCACTGATCTTCACAATGATCTTTATTTCTGAGTCTTTGGAAAATTTTCACAATTAAATATTTTTTTCAAAACCAGATTAACATGTGAAACTGAAAAGAAAAATATCCCTTTGAAAAGAATGCCTTTTATTAATAAACATAGAACTATAGTCTCTTCTAAACATGCCTTTGAAGTATAATTTTTACTGTGGTAGATCCCAAACATAAGTGTTGCTTGGAATAGACAAAATGTATCAGTGACAAATAGAGTGTTTGTCAATTTCAAGTCATAGTTACATAGTTTCTAACAGCATCATAGCAGGAGGGTATCAGAATATTGAATTCAATATCCAGGCTACTGGTAAGCTAATTTTGCCAAACTGTGATTTTTAAGCACAAGGTATCATAGCAGCTCATACAGGCAAAAAAGGTTAACAACTTCTACATTCTATTTTCTGTGGTGGAATCTTGCCTGAATATCCCCAGGCCACTGTTCTTGTTTATTTCTGCAAAACGAGATTATTTTAGGTTGTGAGAGAAGAAAAGCTTCACTTAATGAACATCATTTGAAGCATACTGTTGCGAGGTGTTTGATTCCGATTGATTGTAAATGTTTCAGTTAGTCACCAGAGGCTACAGACTCACACACAGCTCCACACATGCACATCTGAACTCCTTGATGAGAATACAATAAGCCTATTGTGTTAACCACTTTTTGTGAAAAAAGCCAATTACAGCTAATTCTACATTGCTCACTGTACAGTTTGAGTAATATTGAGGCAATTGTTTAAACACTCATAAACTTGAGACTCAAACACCTTGGATTTTAATCCAGGCTCCATCACTTGCTAACTGAGAGACTTTCAGAAAATATAATTGGTGAAAAAAGAATATCAAGCACTGGCATCCTCGGGTCGGTGTGAAGATTGATTAAGGTGTGGTACACACAATCAATTAAATGTTGAAACTGATAGCAAACTTTGGTTATTGTTATTAAAAGTCTTAAAGTTGTCTTGTTGCAAACGACATTGAGATATCAACAATAGGGACCTAGAGAGAGAGCGCCAACGTCCCCAGTTACCAGTGTAGCCCTACAAGGTACCAAAGACTTGGTAACTTAAAGGACCAAACGCATTTCCTTGTAGTTCTAGATTCTGAAAATCCAAGATCAAGGTGATGACAGGGATGGTTTCTTCTAAAGCCTCTCTCCTTGGTGTGTAGATGTCCATTTTCTCCCTGGGTATACACATTCTCTTCTCCTGTGTCTTTATCTGTCTGTCCTAATCTCTTCTTTTCATAAGGACATTAGTTATTAGATTAGGGGGCACCCTCATTTTAACTAAATTACCCTCTATATGCTCGGGGCTGGCATGCGGGGATGACCCAGAGGGAGGATAAAGGGAGGAGGGAGGTGGAAGGGGGGTTCAGGAGGGGGAACTTATGTAAACCCGGGGCGAATTCATGTCAATGTATGGCAAAACCAACCAATATAATATTGTAAAATAATTTGCCTCCAATAAAAAATAAATTAATTACAAAAAAAAATAAAGACCTGAAGTCCAAATACAGTCACATTCTGAAGTACTAGAGGTTAGAACTTCAAAATATGAATTTCAGGGGGACTCATTCAATTCTCCCCAATAATAAAAAATATCACAATTATCAGGGACAAAGGAAAGTGATAAGTGGACTGACTACAGAGTCCCTGCAAGGTCAATCAGACAATCTATAGCACAATTTAGGACTGAGGGCCTTGAGGACAGAAAACTTGTCACAGACACTTTGGATATTTCAAATATCTCAGACAGTGTCTGACACAGAGGCGCTCAGTCATTGTTTGCTAGGTATACAGAGCCCAAGTGAACTCAGCACTGATTTCAGTTCAGTCGCTCAGTCGTGTCCAACTCTTTGCGACCCCGTGAACCACAGCACGCCAGGCCTCCCTGTCCATCACCAACTCCCTGAGTTTACCCAAACCCATGTCCATTGAGTTGGTGATGCCATCCAACCATCTCATCCTCTGTCGTCCCCTTCTTCTCCTGCTCTCAATACATATTAGTATATATATATATATATAATGTTATATTATGTATGGTATATAATATTGTATTAAAATTATATATACACTATAGATAATATTTTAGTATTATTTTAGTATATATAATAAATGAAATGAGGAGGGCATGGCAACCCACTGAAATATTCTTGACTGGAGAGAATCCCATGGACAGAGGAGCCTGGTGGACTATAGTCCATAGGGTCCCACAGAGTTGGAAACGACTGAAGCAACTTAGCATATACACACACACAATAGATGCAATATGTGTTACTACATTACAATTATAATAATATGAAATTACATTGCCATTGTATAATACATATCATAATATATCACATATGATAATGGTATCCTGGAGAAGGAAATGGTGATCCATTCCAGTATTCTTGCCTGGAGAATCCCATGGAAAGAGGAGTCAGGAAGGCCACAGTCCACGGGGTGGCAAGAGTCAGACATGACTTAGTGACTAAATGATGATGATAATAGTATATACATAATATAATATGTATTAATATATATCCCAATGTGTGGAAGTGGAAAGAAGAACTTTCCAGTTGAATAAAAAATGATAGGTGAAAAAATACATTAGCATTTCAAGAAAAGGAAAGCTGCGTTTAATTCATATTTAGGAAATAAAGTGTGCGAGACTTAAAGATGTGTTGGATATTACAGTTCATAAATGCAGGAACCACTCCGACATTTCAGGCTTGTGTAATTGGATGCATGGTGGTGCTATTCCTTAAAAGGGAGGAATTACTGATCATCAGTACATTTTAGGAAAAATATACTGAGTTCAGTTTTGACACATGTCCTGAGGTACACTTGACATTGTCAAGCGGATATTTTAATTATATATATATATATATATATATGTATGTCATTAAAGTAAAAAGTTCCTCTGAGCTAGAGAACATTTTTGCCTGATCATATATAGTTGCTAATTTTAGGCTTAGACATTTGGCTATCTACCACGTTCAAGAGTACTGTTATGATAAAATCAAAGAGAATCTCTGGTGTCAGTCTAATGACAAGGTAGACATCAATCAAATAATCACATGAAGAAGTATAAAATGATATTCTGCTAAGAGTGTGAAGAAGTCTATTGGATTTATTGGTTATCAGTGTTATTGATAATCACCCTCTAAAGTCCTTCCTCTCACTGTCATTGAACTTACTCCCATAAGAATGAGTGTAAATTAAAGTAAAACTGGTGGATGACAAAGTAGGTCCTGTGAGCCTATACATATTTACACATATTTGGGAGCTTTGGCTTTGTTTGTTCTTCTTTCTCTAGTTACTTTAGGTGTAACGTTGTAGATGCTGCTGCTGCTAAGTTGCTTCAGTCATGTCTGACTCTGAACAACCCCATAGATGGCAGCCTACCAGTCTCCCCTGTCCCTGGGATTCTCCAGGCAAGAACACTGGAGTGGATTGCCATTTCCTTCTCCAATGCATGAAAAATGAAAAGTGAAAGTGAAGTCGCTCAGTCATGTCTGACTCTTAGCGACCCCATGGACTGCAGCCTACCCGGCTCCTCTGTCCATGGGATTTTCCAGGCAAGAGTATTGGAGTGGGGTGCCATTGCCTTCTACAGGTGTAACATTAGAAACAAGCAACTCAAAATAATTGTGTGTGTGTGTGCATATGTATGTATTTGTGTGTAATATAGATGGCCAAGTTGAAACCTCATGAGAACTGCAAACCAAAAATCTACAGTAGATACACACACAAAAAGGAAAAAACAATCCAAACACAACACTAAAGATAGTCATCAAATCACAAAAGAATTAAACAAAAGTGGAAGGGAAGAAAAAAGACCTCCAAAAACAAATCCAAAACAACAAAAATGATGATAATGACATAGATATTGATAACTGCCTTAAATATAAATAGATGAAATGCAAAAGACACAGTGTGGCTGAATGGATACAAAAACAAGATCCATGTATATGTTATCTACAAGAGACCCACTTCAGACCTAGGGACACACACAAGTTGAAAGTGTGGGTCTGGAAAGATATATTTCATGCAAATAGAAATCAAAAGAAAGCAAGAGTAGCAATATTCATATCAGACAAAACAGACTTTAAAACAAGACTATTACAAGAGACAAAGAAGGACACTTCAGAATGATCAAGGGATCAATCCAAGAAGAATATATAGCAATTGTAAATATATATGCACCCAACATTGGAGCATCTCAATATTTAAAGCAAATGCTAACAGCCATAAAAGGAGAATTTGACAGTAACACAATAATAGTGGGGGACTTTAACACCTCACTCTCATCAGTGGACCAATCATTTAGACAGAAAATCAATAGGAAACACAGACCTTAAATAACACAGTAGACCAAATAGACTTAACTGATATTTGTAGGACATTCCACTCAAAAGCCGGAGAAGGCAATGGCACCCCACTCCAGTACTCTAGCCTGGAAAATCCTATGGATAGAGGAGCCGAGTAGGCTGCAGTCCATGGGGTCGCTAAGAGTCGGACATGACTGAGCAACTTTACTTTCACTTTTCACTTTCATGCGTTGGAGAAGGAAATGGCAACCCACTCCAGTGTTCTTGCTTGGAGAATCCCAGGGATGGGGGAGCCTGGTGGGCTGCCGTCTATGGGGTCGCACAGAGTCGCACACGACTGAAGCGACTTAGCAGCAGCAGCAGCAGCCACTCAAAAGCAGAAGAATACACTTTCTTCTCAAGTTCACATGGAGCATTCTCCAGTATAGATCACATCTTGGGCCACAAATCAAGCCTCAGTAAATTTAAGAAAACTGAAATCATATCAAGCATCTTTTCCAACCACAATGTTATGAGTTTAGAAATCAGTTACAGGAAAAAGGAAAAAAACTTTAAAAAACACAAACACATGGAGGCTAAATAAGATGTTACTAAACAACCAATGTATCACTGAAGAAATCTAGAGACAAATGACAACAACAACACGACAATCCAAAACCTCATGACTTCAAAAATGGGGAGAAAACTGAAAGTATGTAGGTGGAAAGAGATATAAGGTCAAATGAAAGAAACACTTTTTAAAATTATTATTTTAATGGTAGACATTCTGTGTAACTTTAACAAATTCACTGAAAGGATCTAGCAGAGAACAAAATGAATATATAATAATAGAGAGGGCAATGTTGCTGATAAGTTGTACAGAAATGGGATGCAAACCCCATTTGAAGAGTTGTCTCTGAGATGGAAAGAAGAGTGCTACCTATTCTAACAAGACAGAAGGAAAATAGCTCATTTGCAGGTGTCAGAAGATTTTCATTATGCCTGTAGTAAGACACAGAGAGAGTGCTATGTGAACTTTTCTAATTAAAACTTTTTTTTTAATAGTTGTAGATTTACATGGCAGTTGCAGAAAAATGTAGTAAAGAATTCCTGTGTATCATTCACCCAGATTTTCCCAATTGATAACATCATACATAATCAAAGTATGGATTATTAAAACCAGGAAATTGGCATTGGCTTATTACTATTAACTGCAGGCTTGTTTAGATTTCAACAGCTGGATAGTTCATTCAAATTTTACACACGTATAGATTAATGTAAATACTACTACAAAACAGAAAACAAAATCCAGCCATCACCCCAAAGAAATCCCCACAGGTGATTCTTTCATAGTCACAAATTCCACTCCTCATCCTAACCCCTGGCAAGCCATGATCTCATCTCCATGATTATAATTGTGTCTTATCAAAAAACATATAAACAGAAGCATGAGATTCTTTATGTTTTTCATTCAACACAATGTCCTTGTGATAAATCCAAGTTACTTATCAATAATTTGTTCCCTTTTTTCCCTAGTAATAGTTCATTGTATGAAGGAATCAAAATTTGCTTATTTATTCATCCACTGTAGAACATATAGGCTGTTTCCAGGTATTGGTTATTACAAATAAAGCTCCAATGAACACTCATACATACTTTATTGTGTGAACGTAAGTTTACCATAAATGCAATTTTACACTCCTGGTAAAATTCCAGGAGTGGGATTGCTGGGTTAGAAATGTAAGTATATGTTTGTCTTTATTACATAATAAACTGCTGAACTATCTTCTAGAAAAGATTATCTGCTGAGGATGAAAGGGGAGCTGAGGGATATGGTGGTAGACATAAGTACCCGTGGTAGACATAAGTACCCAAGGTAGGTAAACAAGTTTTGAAACAATACTAGCTCTCATACAAAACTAGTATTTATTGTTTACCACTGAGATTATTCAAACATATCCCCACCAAAAATATATACATGCATTGGATATACTCAAATAGTAAACAATTTTGGTATATATTTTATGCCTACCTAGAGTTTATCATGTATCCTTCTATACACACATTCATCACAGAACAAATACAGAAATCAGTGGAAGACACTCTGTTTTAAGAGAAATGTGACTGCAAAATGCTTCTAAAAATATATGCAAATTTGTTTGGATAGGATCTTCACGAAATTTCAGTGTTATCTAAATATTGTAAATTCTGAAACAAAAAAGTGACTGGTGTTTACTGGAATACACATTTATTTATTTGATATTATTCAACCCTTTAACATTATGAAATATTCTATCTACTTATTAATCACAGTCACAAAATACAAAGGTGACAACTGCATTTAAATGATAGTGGGAAGAAATTGAGCTTATTCCAGCCTAAACTCAACTACTCAGGTACAGCTAAATGTACACATTTAGTAAAAGTCAAAAGTGATAAAATGCTTTTTGCTAAGAGAATACTCTAAAGAAAACTACCAAAGTTTGGAACATGTCTCTTCACACAGTGCTCTTTGATTCTCAAAAAGGCTACTTTACTTTTCAACATAAGTTTCTCAAATAAACATAAAAACAGTTCTTCACCTTGAAAGTAGGATATAGGTCAGCAACACAACCACTTGCTGTTTATATTAAAGGCACTGAAGTTTAGAGATGAAGATTCATTGTTCTCTTTTATTGGCTTGCTTGTTTGTGTGTTTTATTTTTATTTTTTATTTTTTTAATTTATTTTATTGGAGGCAAGTTGCCTTACATTAATATATTGGTTGGTTTTGCCATACATTGACACGAATCCACCCCGGGTGTACATGTGTTCCCTTTCTTGAACCCCCCTCCCACCTCCCTCTTCCCCATATCCTCCCTCCAGGTCATCCCCTTGCACCAGCCCCAAGCATCCTGTATCATGCGTTGAACCTGGACTGGTGATTCATTTCACATATGATAATATATATGCTACAATGCCGTTCTCCCCAATCATCCCACCTTCACCCTCTCCCACAGAGTCCCAAAGACTGTTCTATATACCTATGTCTCTTTTGCAGTTTCACATACAGGGTTAAGGTTACCATCTTTCTAAATTCCATATATATGCGTTAGTATACTGTACTGATGTTTTTCTTTCTGGCTTACTTCACTCTGTATAATAGGCTCCAATTTCATCCACCTCATTAAAACTGATTCAAATGCATTCTTTTTGATGGCTGAAAAATACTCCATGGTGTATATGTACCAAAGTTTTCTTATCCATTCATCTGCAGATGGGTATATAGGTTGCTTCCATGTCCTGGCTATTATAAACAGTGCTGCAATGTTTGTGTGTCTTAAAATGGTACTGAACAGGGCCCGGATTTTAAGATACTAATACTAACACTTCTTTTCGGTTTCAAAAATAATTACACCAGAAAAACCAAGTTATCTACCTTATTACATTAAATAACCTATCAAGGTGTGATTATTAGTTTTAAGTCTGCTTTCTAATGTGTGTGTGTGTTTTAAATCATACTAACACTGTCCTTATGTAATACATATAAATTATAAAATGTTCTGGATCATGCAATTTCCACAAAAATTTTCCTTTTCCAGTTCCAAAACTGTTTGTAATTAAATTTTGGTATCTTGCAATAACATCAGATATTTGCCTATCTCAACATATTTATGATAATGAAAATTATCTTAATCATCTATTAAAAGGAGTTAGTAATATAGTCTGTCTGTATTTTCAGCTGCTGGAATTTCACTCACCATTTCAGGATCAGTTCAGTTCAGTTCAGTTCAGTCACTCAGTTGTTGCAACCCCATGAATCACAGCACGCCAGGCCTCCCTGTCCATCACCAACTCCCAGAGTTCACTCAAACTCATGTCCACAGAGTCAGTGATGCCATCCAGCCACCTCATTCTCTGTCATCCCCTTCTTCTGCCCCCAGTCCCTCCCAGCATCAGAGTCTTTTCCAGTGAGTCAGCTCGTCGCATGAGGTGGCCAAAGTATTGGCGTTTCAGCTTTAACATCAGTCCTTCCAATGAACACCCAGGATTGATCTCCTTCAGAATGGACTGGTTGGTTCTCCTCGCAGTCCAAGGGACTCTCAAGAGTCTTCTCCAGCACCACAGTTCAAAAGCATCAATTCTTTGGTGATCATCTTTCTTCATAGTCCAACCCTCACATCCATACATGACCACTGGAAAAACCATAGCCTTGACTAGACGGACCTCTGTTGGCAGAGTAATGTCTCTGCTTTTTAATATGTTATCTAGGTTGGTCATAACTTTCCTTCCAAGGAGTAAGCGTCTTTTAATTTCATGGCTGCAATCAGCATCTGCAGTGATTTTGGAGCCCCCCAAAATAAAGTCTAACACTGTTTCCACTGTTTCCCCATCTATTTCCCATGAAGTCATGGGACCAGATGCCATGATCTTAGTTTGCTGAATGTTGAGCTTCAAGCCAACTTTTTCACTCTCTTCTTTCACTTTCACCAAGAGGCTTTTGAGTTCCTCTTCACTTTCTGCCATAAAGGTGGTATCATCTGCATATCTGAGATTATTGATATTTCTCCTGGCGATCTTGATTCCAGCTTTTACTTCATCCAGCCCAGCGTTTCTCATGATGTACTCTGCATATAAGTTAAATAAGCAGGGTGACAATATACAGCCTTGACAGACTCCTTTTCCTATTTGGAAACAGTCTGTTGTTCCATGTCCAGTTCTGTTGTTTCTTGACCTGCATACAGATTTCTCAAGAGGCAGGTCAGGTGGTCTGGTATTCCCATCTCTTTCAGAATTTTCCACAGTTTATTGTGATCCACACAGTCAAAGGCTTTGGCATAATCAATGAAGCAAAAATAGATGTTTTTCTGGAACTCTCTTCCTTTTTCAATGATCCATCGGATGTTGGCAATTTGATCTCTGGTTCCTCTGCCTCTTCTAAAACCAGCTTGAATATCTGGAAGTTCACAGTTCACGTATTGCTGAAGCCTGGCTTGGAGAATTTTGAGCATTACTTTGCTAGCATGTGAGATGAGTGCAATTGTGTGGTATTTTGAGCATTCTTTGGCATTGCCTTTTCTTGTGATTGGAATGAAAACTGACCTTTTCCAGTCATTTCAGGATACTATATGACAATTAGTTTGCACTGGGCCAATCAAACAGATTTCAGTTTTCTTGAATTCTTTCTATTTTGAAGCAAGAGAACAGGAACTAAGTTATTATAAATAACTTCGAACTGGTCCTTAATTGAAAACTCACAAAGTAAGTAATTACCTTTTGGGTCATGGATTCTAAATTGGCTTTATAAACAAGAGAATTAAAACACTGAAAATCTGACTTTAATTTGGATATCTTTGGAGGTAAAAATGAGCAATCTTAAATATAATGGCTAAACCATACAGTTCTTAAGAAGTCACTGAGGTCAGAGTGCAATGAAAACTCTTCTGGAACTCCATTGCTGCCCTATAAATATGTTCATTAGTACCTTCTTCCTAGATTCCATATGTTTGTGTCAGTACAGAATATTTTGTCTTTTTCTGACTTACGTCATTCTATATGATAGGCTCTTTGGTCACTATTGGGGAAGGAGATGGTGGGACAAATTGATAGAACAGCATGGAAATATATACACTTTTAAAATTAATTAACTTATTTTAATTGGAGAATAATTAATTTACAGTATAGTGATGGTCTTTGTCATACATCAACATGAATCAGCCACAGGTATACATGTGTTCCCCTCCAAACACCCCTCCCACTTCCCCCCTGCACCTATCCCTCTGGGTTGTCCCAGACTACCCACTCTGGGTACCCTGCTTCATGAATCAAACTTGCCCTGGTCATCTATTTTGCATATGGTAATGTACATGTTTCAACGCTATTCTCTCAAATCATCCCACCCTCACCTTCTCCCCCTGAGTCCAAAAGTCTGTTCTTTATACCTGTGTCTCCTTTGCTGCCCTGCATGTAGGATCATTGGTACCATCTTTCTAAATTTCATGTATATGCATTGATATACAGTGTTTGCTTCCCTCTTTCTGATTGACTTCACTCTGTATAAGAGGCTCTAGGTTCATGCACCTCATTAGAACTGACTCAGATGTGCTGCTTTTTATAAATAAATAATATTCCACTGTGTATATGTACCACAACTTCCTTATCCATTCATCTGTTGATGGACATCTAGGTTGCTTCCACGTCCTAGCTATTGCAAAGAGTGCTGTAATGAATGCTGGAGAGGTGTGGAGAAAAGGGAAGCCTCTTACACTGTTGGTGGGAATGAAAACTAGTACAGCCACTATGGAAAACAGTATGGAGATTCCTTAAAAAACGAAATAGAACTGCCATATGACCCAGCAATCCCACTGCTGGGCACACACACCAAGGAAACCAGAATTGAAAGAGACACAGGTACCCCAATGTTCATCGCAGCACTGTTTATAATAGCCAGGACATGGAAGCAACCTAGATGTCCATCTGCAGACGAATGGATAAGGAAGCTGTGGTACATATACACAATGGAGTATTACCCAGCCATTAAAAAGAATATATTTGAATCAGTTCTAATGAAGTGGATGAAACTGGAGCCTATTATACAGAATGAAGTAAGCCAGAAAGAAAAACACCAATATAGTATACTAACGCATATATATGGAATTTAGAAAGATGGTAACGATAACCTGTATACAAGACAGCAAAAGAGACACAGATGTATAGAACAGTCTTTTGGACTCTGTGGGAGAGGGCAAGGGTGGGATGATTTGGAAGAATGGCATTGAAACATGTATATTATCATATGTGAAAAGAATCACCAGTCCAGGTTCAATGCGTTATACAGGATGGTCAGGGCTGGTGCACTGGGATGACCCAGAGGGATGGGATGGGGAGGGAGGTTGGAGGGGGTTTCAAGATGGGGAACACATGTACACCCGGGGCAGATTCATGTCATTGTATGTAAAACCAATACAATATTGTAAAGTAAAATAAAATAAAATAAGAACCTAAAAAAAAAGAGTGCTGCATGAACATTGGGGTATGTGAGTCTCTTTCAACTCTGGTTTCTTCAGAATGTATGTTCAGCAGTATGGCAATTCTAGTCCCAGTTTTTAAAGGAATTTCCACACTGTTCTCCACAGTGGTTGTACCAGTTTGCATTCCCACCAACAGTGTAAGGGGGTTCCCTTTTCTCCAAACCCTTTCCAGCATTTATTGTTTGTAGACTTATTGATGACGGCCATTCTGACCAGTGTGAAATGATACCTCAGTGTGGTTTTGATTTGCCTTTCTCTAATAATGCATGATGTTGAGCATCTTTTCATGTGTTCTTTAGCCATCTGTATCTCTTCTTTGGAGAAACATCAGTTTAGGTCTTTTGCTCAATTGGATTGTTCATTTTTCTGGTATGTAAAATAGATAGCAAGTGGGAATTTGTTGTGTGACACAGGTACCTCAGCACAGTGCTTTGTGACAACCTAGAGGGGTGTGATGGGGTGGGAGATGGGCGGGAGGTTTGGGAAGGAGGGGACACATGTACACCTGTGGCTGATTCATGTGGATGTATGGCATAAACCAAGACAATATTGTGAAGCAATCGCCTTCAATAAAAAAAATTTTTTAATTCTTCTGGAGGAGTTCTTTCTTACATTTGGGGGCACATTTGCTATAATTATTTAAGGCAGATTTCTGTGTTTAATTTCAGAAATTTTATCGTGCTTTCTATTGGAATTATTCACTTCCATCCACTCTCTCACCCTCTACATCATTAGCACCTTGAGTACAAAAGCTTTCTTGCTTCTTTGCCCTTATACATCCTGGGTCCCTTCCACGGTATGTCACTGATGTTTCCTCAAATGAATGTGTGTTGAATTCCAAAAACTGCACAACAATTTTAAAATGTGTTAAGACTAGGAATGAGTGACCACCTCCACAGGGACACAATCTTGTTCTCTCCGGAAGCCTCCCATTTCACCATGCAGCTTGGAGTGAAGTTCATCAGCCTTCCTGTGGCTTACAGAAATTCTGTTCCCCCAAATTTCTACTCATCCAAGTTATGTACAAAACAAAGATCTCTTCTGATATCTAGAAAGATTGTTTCATCTAAAATCTCTCTTCCTGGGACTTCTCCGGTGGTCCAGTGGCTAAAACTGTGTGCTCCTAAAGCAGGGGGCCCAGGTTCAATCCCTGGTCAGGGAACTAGATTCCACATGCCACAATTAAGACCCAGTACAGCTAAATCAACCAATCAATCAAAATACATAAATAAATATTTTTAGAAAATTAAAATCCCTTTTCGTGAGTTCTCCCATGGGACAGGGAGAAGTCAATGTAAATTATGTAAAGAACATTCCTCTGGAATTCTCATAATTTCTTCAAGGAGATATCAAACAAACTCTAATACTGGGAAGCATACATATATGTACCAGCATATGCATACCAGGGTATGCACAGACATACCTAAACATGTTCCCAAAGTTCGATAAATACATCTATCAGACTCCAAACACTTTTCCAGATATTTTGCCTTTGCCAACTTCATTTTTGAAGGGATTTTTAGTTTGTATTTTCTTCCTACAATATCCAGAGTGTGGACAGGATGAAACAAAAGTATCCTCGACTAAGAAAAACTTAAAATGTTTCTTAATGAGAGAAAGACTTAATAACTATGATATCATCTCTTTATATCATAGATGCCTACAAACTGAACAGAAATACAATAAAACTCAGACAGCACTGAAAAGCCATTTGTTAGCTATTTTCAGCTTCAGAGAATGGAGCCAAACCTATGAGGTTGGAATGCATTAAGTAAAATCCTGAAAGCTTTATCAAGAGTTTACTTTGACATGAATATTTTGCTTCCCTGATATTCAAATGAAAGATGAGAGATGGCAATCCAATTGGAGAATCAGAATATAGCTTCCTATATCCCCCATATTTATAATTTATTTTTTAAAATATCTTGCTGCTGAAGGAAGAACAGCAACTAAAATCAACTCTTAGAGTCACTAATGTCTATCAACCAATTTCTTACTGTGGCTAGCTTACTTCCTCTCCCTAAAAGGAAAATGGACAGATAATGCTAACAGAAAAATTCTGTCTCTATGAATTTTGCATTTATTATCACTCCTAATAAACAACTACATTTTTGGCAACAGAGTAGAAACTAAATTTATGGTTCCTGAATCTTTACATAACCCACAGATAAGAAGCAGAGAGGTGAGACTCTAAATTTCAATGTATTTGTATATATGCACTTATCTGAAGAGAAATTTCAGATTTGCAAAAAATCCATGATGCAGAATGTTGAGAATCAGTCTCAGAGCATAATTATTAATTTATTTTAGCATTTTAGAATTTTGATTTATAAGCCTTTCAATACAAGTTAAAATGAATTTAAAAATTAAAAGGACTTCCACGGTCGTCATGTCCAACCCTCTGAAGGGTTGCTGAAATCTAACTCTCAAACACATGTAAACTAATTATAGGCTACTGTAGGACAATTTCAGCAAACTTAAAGGACCACCTAGAAAACGTCTTAGGCTTTGGGAGCCTAGAGACCACATGAGGGATATTACATAGATAATTTAAAACATAGAAAGAAGGAGTCACTCAGTCATGTCCGACTCTTTGCAACCCCATGAACTGTAGACCGCCAGGCTCCTCTATCCATGGAATTTTCTAGGCAAAAATACTGGATTGGGTAGCCATTTCCTTTTCCATGGGATCTTCCCAACCCAGGGATAGAACCCGGCACTGCAGATTCTCTGCCATCTGAGCTACCAGGGAACCCCCTTAAAATATAACCATTTAATAAATGTAAAACTAAAAGCAGACAGTAGCCTCAGTTTGGCTTACACATCTGTCTGCAGTTTGTAGAACCCTGCTGTACAAGAATAGTGACAGCATAATAGTATGAAATGGGTATTAGATTCATAGTTGAATTAACAGAATTATTTCAACTTTAAAGGAAAGGAGAAAGGGAACAGCTACATATCTTGTAGTTATGTGAAACACTGCCTTAAAGGTTTTATGAATGCTTTCTATTTAAAAATACAAACAACCTTGTTAGTAGTGTGTTATTGTTATAGTGAAGTTATAGATCAAGACACTCTGGAATGTTTAGTAATTTCTCCAAGATTATTTATCCAGATGTTTTGAGTCCAGACCTTTCGTGCTGAGTGTGAGGGATGCAGAGATGGGCTTTAAACTAGGCTTGACCTTAATGTCTATGAAAGGATGAAAAGCAGGAGAGTAGGAGCTAATCCATAAAGAAAGGGCCAGGGAGGCTTCTGGGAGGAGGTGATGTCAAAACAGGAGCACAGAGGCAGTGTAGGAGTTTGAGGGGATGAGAAAAAACTGTCTCAGACAAAGATAAATGTGTTTGTGAATATGTGCATATAAGAGGCATGTTTGGGGAACAGCAAACAATTCATTACAGAAGGAAAAGGAGAGGAAGGGATACTAGTGTCAATAAGAGGTGGGCTGGACAGGTGAGCTGACACTAGATCATAAAGAATTTGGCAGGTCTTTGAGGTGGACATCTGGCAACTTCACTGCTAAATGTCCATACCCCTGTATTAGAAGCAGTACTTTATTTTCAATGGACTATCTTTTCTTAATTTCAGTTCATGGATTCAAGTGAGTTCATCCTCATTACCAAGTTTTTGGAGTGGGTCCTTATCCTAGCTTAATAAAGTGTGCATGCATTAAGCTAGACTTTTATGAAACAGTTTGGAAAGAGAGTATTTATACTCTATATTTGAAATTGGTTGACTAAAAGCATCAGATTTTCATGTAAATCTTATCTTCTTTTGAGAAAGACCTTCTTGACAACAAAGCCAAGACAGAATAAACAGATGTTATAAAAACCCAATTTCACTGACTGAACATGGAAATTCAATAATGGCTGAAAATCATCCTGGAATTTATGTGTTATGATAGCCAACAAATTCTCCTTCAGTGCTGAAACTAATTTGAGCTGGCTTCTATAACCTATAACTGAAATATTTCTCATTACTATAGCCATGATAATTTTTTTTTAAAAAAGAGTCCAGAGAAAGCCTCTGCAGGGTTGTAGGCAAACTGTAACATTAAAAGATTTGTGCTTTTAAAAGAATACTCTGCAGCATTCTTTGGAAAGTAATGATCAAGTGAGAAAGACTAAACGAAAGAGAACCATTTGATGTTGTGTTGCGGTCTAGACACAAGACGATAGGTAATGGTAGGTAGAAATAAAAGTTACAATACTTATGCAAATACAAAGTACTAATGCTTAGTACTTGGTGACTAATTATAAATGGGTGAGGGAGAAAAAGAGGTCAAGGGTGATGCTCAGATGTCTGATTTAATTTACAGAGTTGCGTTAAGATACAGAACATGTACCAGATGTGGCTATCATCACTGAAGCAATATTAACTGAAGATATAGGAATAGATGGACTTGCCTAGAGAAAACAGAATCAGAGGAGAAAGGAGCCCAAGCCATAATTCTGAGGAATATTGATATTTAAAATGTGGTGATAAAATTATTTACAAAGGAAACTGAGAAGGTGACCAGAGAGTAGGGTGGAAAGGTGACAAGGGTGGAAATGGTCAAGGATGATAAATGCTGAAGTCAGGGAAACTACAGGATGACAAGGCCATTGATTTAAGCAGCACTGTGGTTTGCAGTGACTCTTCTTCCTTTTGATCATGTAACTACCAATATTCCTGGCTAACTCCAACATGTCCTTTGAACAAAAACTTAAATGCAACCTCGGTAGAGAGGGCTTTCCTGCAGAGCTTTACACTGAATTTGCAAAAGTGGTACACTCTCTCAAAGACCTTTGCTAAATCTGTACTTATATCTGCCTTCTGCAGGAGATTCTGTGAAAGTTGAATTATATTTATTTCTCTAGTACCTGTTAGATCGCCTGACACCCAATAACTATTTTTTAAATCAATAAGAATCAGACATTACTAGTGACTAAACAACATGTGCTCTGGCACTCATTCTTTGTGATCCCATGGAATGTAGCCCACCTGGCTGCTCTGTCCATGGGATTTCCCAGGCAAGAATGCTGGAGAGGGTTGCCGTTCCCTCCTCCAGGGGATCTTCCTGACCCAGGGATCAAACCCATTCTCCTGCATCTCCTGCATTGGCAGGTGGATTCTTCACCACTGTGCCACCTTAAATAGATTAACCTAAAATTTCTGGCTTTTCTAACAGAGTGCTGAATATAAAAGATGGTATGGGATAGTCAGAAAGTTATCACGCAAGAATAGTCACTTTCCTTGTGGATGAATGAGGAGAAGGGCATGGCTACCCACTCCAGTATTGTTGACTGGGAAATAAAAATGGAAAGAAGAGCCCAGTGGGCTCTAGTCCATAGGATTGCAAAGAGTGGGACTTGACTAAGTGACTAATACTTTCACTTTTTTCACTTGGGTCTCCACATGAATATAAGAATAGAATTAACTCAACAGTTAATAACAAAAGATGGTCTATATTTGAAGGAAAAGGCACAACTTCTGGACCTTCATTTCATGGATTTAAATCCCATCTTTACATAGTTAGCTGCATAACTTAGGCTAATTACTTACATTCTCTGAACCTCAGTTTGCTTATCTGTAAAATACAGGGACAAAGATAGTACCTATTCCATATACTGTTCTGAAAATTAATTATTTAAAATATAACAACACATACTAGGGAGCCAGAAACATAGGGATATATATTCAAATATTTTATGTTATTAATATTACTGATTTGATCATGACTAATTATGAAGAAGCACAAACTGGAAGCAAGATTGCTGGGAGAAATATCAATAACCTTAGATGTGCAGATGACACCACCCTTACGGCAGAAAGTGAAGAGGAACTAAAAAGCCTCTTGATGAAAGTGAAAGAGGAGAGTGAAAAAGTTGGCTTGAAGCTCAACATTCAGAAAACAAAGATCATGGCATCTGGTCCCATCACTTCATGGGAAACAGATGGAGAAACAGTGGAAACAGTGTCAGACTTTGTTTTGGGGGGCTCCAAAATCACTGCAGATGCTGATTGCAGCCATGAAATAAAGACGCTTACTCCTTGGAAGGAAAGTTATGACCAACCTAGATAACATATTAAAAAGCAGAGATATTACTTTGCCCACAAAGGTTCGTGTAGTCAAGGCTATGGTTTATCCAGTGGTCATGTATGGATGTGAGAGTTGGACTGTGAAGAAGGATGAGCACTGATGAATTGATGCTTTTGAACTGTGGTGTTGGAAAAGACTCTTGAGAGTCCCTTGGACTGCAAGAAGATCTAACCAGTACATCCTAAAGGAGACCAGTCCCAGGTGTTCATTGGAAGGACTGATGCAAAGCTGAAACTCCAATACTTTGGCCACCTCATGCGAAGAGTTGACTCTGGAAAAGACTCTGATGCTGGGAGGGATTGGGGGCAGAAGGAGAAGGGGACGACAGAGAATGAGATGGCTGGATGGCATCGCCGACTTGATGGACATGAGTTTGGGTGAATTCCAGGAGTTGGTGATGGACAGGGAGGCCTGGTGTGCTGCGATTCATGGGGTCGCAAAGAGTCGGACATGACTGAGCGACTGGACCAAACTGAACTGAACTGAATTATGTTTCTTAAGGTCTGTCATGAAGATAATTCTTTTTCCACTTAGTTGTACATTTTTGGATTACATCTGAACTGTCCTGAAAGAACTGCAGAACTGGCTGATGAGATAAAACAAACGTAGGATTCAAATTTTGCCTTAAGCTTTCCAACAAATATTTATTTTGTACATTCATATGCGAATAAGCCTTTTTCTAAACATTGTATTTTTTCTCTATCTGTATGAAATAAGCATAACCATATAATTTACAGAATCTAAAATTCCTTTCCCATTGTCACTACCCAGGTTGATCTTAAACTCTCCATTTTTCTTCCCCCAATTATAAATGGAAAAATGTATGCAATCTGGCTTCTCAAGATACATATGAATGTTTAAATGCTGCTTAAAGTTTAGATAGTACAGATAGCTATTTCCAAAGACTTTTCTGCTTCTTCACACTTGGGCAGGATGCTTTTTAGTGTTGTGTTTATTTTAAATGTCTATAGGCTTTTCCTCATAAGAGCATGATTTCATTTTGGTCCTCCTGTAACCATGTGCTTACTCTTTTAGTTGTTCCACTATGAAGAAATTTGGTGAGTGTGAAAACCCTACAAGTCCCTCTATGGCCTGTGGTCCAGAAGGAAAGCCTTGCTCAATCACTGTAATTAGGGGAACATCCAACTGAGAGTGCACCAGTCTGAGGATGTTGCTAAGTGACCTCTGCCTGTTGAAAGGTATACTGGTTTAAGTCTTGATAGATTATCACCGATCCCCTCGGGGAGGACCAAACTTTCAGTGCACACCTGACAGCCATTAAGCAGGTCTGGCCGCCTAGAAATACTTCCTCAGTTCCTAAGGTTGATGAAATGTCTCTTCTTAGTAGAGTTGATGACATTTTGTGTCTAGCCCATTTTTCATCACTAGTAGAATGACACATGATTTCATAATTGGTTCAGTATCATTCACTTTCCCTTATGTGGCCATTAACAAGAAAACAATAAAACAGCTGGAAACTGATTTGAAACATACATACCGTGTTCTAAGAAACACTTTAACTTATGTACATGTTGCCCCAGGCATCTCTAGTGAACCATGAAATGTGTTCTATTTGTGACTGCTATAATATAAATGTAGGCATACATAGCTTAGAGTAAATGTCAATAAACCAGATTAAAGACTTGGTCAAATATTAGCGGCTAATATTATTAAGAGGAGTAAAAATATAATTCAGCACAAAATAAAAACATTCACCAGAATTTGTTATAATGTGGAGATTAAAATTAAATCCTGCCATCTAGCTAGCACTAGGCTAAGGAAGTACTAACAGATATGTAAAAAGCTGACCCAATGTAGCTAACACACAATTCAGTGGATACTAGCGCAAACATTATAAGCCCCCTTTTAAAATGACATTGTATCCACTCAATTCAACAGATATACATCAAAATTTTTTCATGTGTTAGGTATCATAAAAAAAGAGTCTCAGGAAATATGAATGAGACAAAATTCCTGCCCGCAGTTACCCAATAATTTGGCAGCAGTCAGAGAAATTACAAATAAACCTATAATTCTGAAATGAAGTGGCTGAAAATCCAGGACAATGCAAATAGATTTTTTCATTTTATGGTTTTAATATCTCTAGTATCCAACACTAGAAGGTCAAAACAGCGACTCAGTTAGCATTTGTACTATGAAAGGAGAAGTAGCTCATATTTGAAAGGAGATGGTTTTGAGGAGGATTATTGAAGCTTTATGAACCATGGGGAAAATGAGATTATCACTGATTCGACAGAAAATTATTTTTTCAGTGATTATGCACAGATCTATCCTGTTTTCACCAAAACTGAACTAATTATTAAACAGACAGGAATCTCACTTTTTCAGTGTTTTCTAATAATTCTGTATCTTATTCACTGCCATCAGAAAATCTGCTCTCAGAGGGCTACTGAGAAAAGAAACCATGTGAACTTCAGTAACAGAGTATTCACACTGCTTTTAGCTACTTCTGCATTCAGGAAAGCCAGGGTTTGCATGCCAGGGCAGTAGGCCATGGATCCAACAGCCAGGTAGAACCCTTACTCTTGCAAGTTCTGAAAATCCAGAGGCGTAAGGTCAGGTACATGACTACTTTGAACACCTATGTCTTCAGCTGATTGTGGAAAGTAAGAGAAGTTGGTAATAATAAATGAGCATATTTTAAAAACAGCAGGGTAGACAATCTAAAGGTATTTATCTTTGGCCCATGATGCTCAATGATGTTGTGAACTAGAAATTTAGTTTCAAAATTTAACAGTGGAACATACTTGTTTAATAGATGGAGTTGAACACACACACACAGAACATGTCGTTCTAGGCTTAATGTCATCCATAAAAGAAACTCCAAAATATATTCACAAATTATAAAAGCTAGGGTTTTGGGTATAACCAAACTCCATTTTCTTCATTGTTCAAACATTTAGTTATTATTCTATAATAAGATCTTCCACTACCACATATGGAGAAGGAAATGGCAACCTACTCCAGTATTCTTGCCTGGGAAATCCCATGGACAGAGGAACCTGGCATTCTACAGTCCATGAGGTCTCAAAAGAGTGGGATATGACTTAATGACAAAACAATGATAAGAATGCATGCTCAGTCATGCCTGACTATTTGCAGCCCCATAACTGTAGCCCACCAGCCTCCTCTATTCATGGGATTTACCAGGCAAGAATACTGGAATGGGTTGCCATTTCCTACTCCAGGGGATCTTCCCAACCTAGGGATCAAACCTGTGTTTCCTGAGTCTTCTGTTTTGGCAGGCAGATTCTTTACCACTGTGCCACCTTATATAGATTAATATTAACTTATCATTTCTGGCTTTTCTAACAAGAGTACTGAATATGAAGACTGGTCTGGGATGGTCAGGAAGTTATCAGGCAAGAAGAGTCATTTTACTTGTGGATGGACAACTAGGTAAAATTGCAAAAGACCAAGAAGAACAGGAGTAAGAGTTTTTGGCACAGAGAACTCTATGAACTCTGGCACAGGCTAAGCAAGAAAGCAAAGAGCAATGCTCTGAAAGTACTGAGTGTTTTATTTTTACTTTACCAGAAGGTTTGCATAGAGGTTAATATAAAGCTAAGAAGAATCTAGAATTTTGAGCTATGGAATATGGATTTATTGAAAAGTTAAGTGAAGAGATATTAAGGGCAGCTGAACACAGTGATGATGGCATCATTTAGGTAAATGAGTCAGAGAGTAGAAAGCAGGATATGTTGAAATATTTTAAATTATGGAGAGACAAACATTTAAATACTAAATCACTAGTGAGGATGAGTTTGATTTGAAATGATTATTGTTTGCTTGCCTGATATGGTCCATATTCAACCCTTAAAATACTTTACACATTCACAAAGATTATTGACACACACATATACCCTAGTTGATCATAATTCAACATGTTGCAACACATTAAATATATTCCAAATATACTTAGTTTACTATAATATCAGAGGAGTCTACTTATGAAACTTAGCTGTAAGTATTTTGCTTAGAACTTTCCTCTTTGAGAAAGTTCAAATGGCGGATAAAAGAAAGTGTATTCTGTCCTTTTTAACATTTTCATGGTGTATTATAGAATTCTCTTGATATGCTTTTATATATAATTCTTCTCTAATCTATTCATAATGTAGCTGTCAGAAGTATTTTCTTTACATACAGTTCAAAAACCTCTAGTTGTATAAAGAATAAAACTGAAAGTAGTGTCATCATAGCCTAGGTATTTAGATGTGATAATCAAGATAATATCACTTTGAACTTGAGTTTTTAAGAGCACATTCCCATCCCTGGGTGTCAAGCTTATCCCCTAGGTGTCCCCCTTTCCTGTTAACACCCAAAGTGTCAATGCTAGCAATCAGATCACAAGAATGCACAGTGCACATTACTGACAACTGCAATTTTGATCTTTCCTGAAGTGAATCACCTTTGTACCAGTGATCATTACTTCTCTCCACCTGGAAAAATGTTGCTACAATCTTCCAGTTTCAGAGGAAATTTAACCCCACCATTCTCCTTCAACAAAAATATCCTCCATCTTGTAGCTTGCTGCCTCCCTCCTTCCTTTCTTCTCGTGTCTTTGTCTGTCCTTCCTTCCCTCTCCCCGTCTTCCTTTCTTTCTATTTTCCTAGCTTGATTTGTGGATTTCTGACATTAATTCTTTCTTGTGGATTTTTTTGTTCTCTTCCTCTTATCAGGTTCAACATCCATAACTGCTGCAAATCGGCCTTTATTTCAAGTAAATTTCATATCCATCTATGACAGTAAGTTGTGAGATCCATGAATGTACATTAACCCCAGTAGCTTGAAGCTTATTAGTGCTTATTAATAGCCTGTTCTAGTATGTGGGGGGTCAGCTATGAAAAACATTACTGATAAAGTTAACGAGGGCTTAAAAGAAACCAGCTCAGAAATAGTTAAAGTGCTACATAAATATCATTGTTAACGCTGTGCACAGTCCTTACTCAATATAATCAAATTGCATCTTCATCTATTGACATCATTCCTTCCAAACCACTCGAATACCTACAAATGAGAGGGTGATTATTTATCTGCTTGATTCATCCATGCAAATGTTCCTTAGCCCACGCAGAGGCTAGATTCAGCTGTGTGGTTTCAGAGATTGGGTGGAAAATATAATGCAGTCCACACATTAGAAAAAATGAAATCAGAACATTAAACCACTTGTTTTACCATCTCTGATCCCCCTGAGGCTCAGTGACATTTGGTGCATTTATCTTTCTTGTTAAAACCAGATTCTCTAATTCCTCAGAGCAGGTGGAGGAAAGTTGTAGCAGAATGTTTACAACAAGGCATATAAATCTGTTACATGTGTGTATGTCTGAAGGAAGGGAAGGTCACTGCTTAAATTTCAGTTGACTTCAATTTTCAGTGAAATCTTTGCTCCAGTGCTCTGCAAATTAAATGTCTCAGAGGACTGCTTTTTTAAAGAAAAACAAAGAAGGACGGGGGTGGGGTGGGGCAGGACAGAATCAGAAAGTAGGAGAAACAGCAAATGTAAGGCTGGAATGGAGAATAAAATTCTTTAAGAAGGAGAGAAGTTGTGCCTACATTGCTCTTTAGGGATTTCATTCCCTAAGCTTTCAGTTCACACTTGTTGACCTTTCAGTTTTATAAGCGTCATGATCAATTTTTTACACTTCATTGGATTTGCTTGTACTGGGAAGAGTCAACGGTGGAAAAGCTCCTTCCCCTAAGACAGGGGTCCCCAACCTCCGGGATCTAATGCCTGATGATCTGAGGTGGAGCTGACATAATAATAAAAGAAATAAAGTCCACGATAAATGTAATGTACTCTATTCATCTGAAACCATCCTTGGTCCATGGAAAAACTCTCATCAACAAAACTGGTCCATGTTAAAAAGGTTGGGGGCCGCTGCAAGAGATATTGCTTTGCTTTGGGTTAGTGGCGTGACTGGTAACTTGATCTTTCAAATTTCAAAAAGTTTTAACTGGGCCGTGTTTCAGCTTCCTTTACGAGTTCACATGCTTCTGAGTCCAGATTTTCCTCTTCCTCTCGTCTACTAAAATAACTACATTCTTCCAGGAAGCTTTCAATTTCTACTGCTTTCTCTCACACTCGCTTTCTGCATAGAAATACACAGACCATGTTATAATTCAAGGAACACTCTATCTTTACCAAACAGTCCTCACCTACTAATTTTCATTTTTTCTCATTCACTCAGAAAATTCTCATGACTTTCTTGAATTAGGCTCTTTCTAGGCTTTCCTCAGTGAATGCAGTTTATGTAATCAACTCTTTTTGAGCATGTAAAAACTTCTCTGACAATAATCCTGTGCTGGACCCTGAGGAAAAAAAAAATTATAGCATAATTCGTGACCATAGGGAAAGTCCAAACACACAAAAAGAAGGTTTCAAAATAATGATATAAAATCATGGCAAGATGGTTTTTAACTTTGACTGTTCATTAGCAATAACAAGGATTCTTTTAAATGTCCAGTGCCCAGCCAGCAAGCCAGACCCTTTAATAGAAAAATCTTTGAGTATGGGGCCAAAGCTCCTTACATGATTCCAATGGATGACCAATGTTGAGAACCACTGTTGAATAAATACGCTTAAGAAGCTAATGGAACACAGGGGTGAGTTTTGTAACTAAATCAGGGTGAGTTCAGCTCAGTTCAGTCACTCAGTCGTGACTGACTCTTTGAGATCCCATGAATCACAGCATGCCAGGCCTCCCTGTCCATCACCAACTCCCGGAATTCACTCAAACTCACATCCATCGAGTCAGTGATGCCATCCAGCCATCTCATTCTCTGTCGTCCACTTCTCCTCCTGCCCCCAATCCCTCCCAGCATCAGAGTCTTTTCCAGTGAGTCAATGCTTCGCATGAGGTGGCCAAAGTATTAGGAGTTTCAGCCTCAGCATCAGTCCTTCCAATGAACACCCAGGACTGATCTCCTTTAGAATGAACTGGTTGGGTCTCCTTGCAGTCCAAGGGACTCTCAAGAGTCTTCTCCAACACCACAGTTCAAAAGCATCAATTCTTTGGTGCTCAGCTTCCTTCACAGTCCAACTCTCACATCCATACATAACCACGGGAAAAACCATAGCCTTGACTAGACAGACCTTTGTGGGCAAAGTAATGTCTCTGCTTTTTAATATGCTATCTAGGTTGGTCATAACTTTCCTTCCAACGAGTAAGCATATTTTAATTTCATGGTTGCAATCAGCATCCACAATGATTTTGGAGCCCAAAAAAATAAAGTCTGACACTGTTTCCACTGTTTCTCCAACTGTTTCCCATGAAGTGATGGGACCAGATGCCATGATCTTAGTTTTCTGAATGTTGAGCTTTAAGCCAACTTTTTCACGCTCCTCTTTCACTTTCATCAAGAGGCTTTTTAGTTCCTCTTCACTTTCTGCCATAAGGGTGGTGTCACCTGCATAATAGAGTTTTGCCAAGAGAACGCACTGGTCACAGCAAACACCCTCTTCCAACAACACAAGAGAAGACATCACCAGATGGTCAACACCGAAATCAGATTGATTGTATTCTTTGCAGCCAAAGATGGAGAAGCTCTATATAGTTAGCAAAAACAAGACCAGGAGCTGACTGTGGCTCAGATCATGAACTCCTTATTGCCAAATTCAGACTGACATTGAAGAAAGTAGGGAAAACCACCAGACTATTTAGATATGACCTAAATCAAATCCCTTATGATTATACAGTGGAAGTGAGAAATAGATTTAAGGGACTAGATCTCATAGATAGAGTGCCTGCTGAACTATGGATGGAGGTTCGTGACATTGTACAGGAGACAGGGATCAAGACCATCCCCATGGAAAAGAAATGCAAAAAAGCAAAATGGCTGTCTGGAGAGCCCTTACAAATAGCAGGGTGAATCAGGGAACCACAAAAAGTATTAACATGCACAGAACTTTAAAGAATGGGTTGGTCTGTGTCAGCATCTCCATTGGTGGTGGAGGGAGAAGGTGGGGTGATTTGAGAGAGTGGCATTAAAACATATCCATTATCACGTGTTAAACAGATAGCCAGTGGGAATTTGCTATATGACACAGGGAACCCAAAGCTGGTATTCTGTGACAACTTAGAGGGGTGGGATGGGGAGGGAGGTAGGAGGGAGGTTTAACAGAGCAGAGACATATGTATACCTGTGACTGATTCATGCTGACTTATGGCAGAAACCAACACAATATTGTAAAGAAGTTACCCTACAATTAGAAATAAAACAGAATTTAGGGAAAAAAAAAAGAGAATGGGTAGGTCAATTAAAGGTTTGGGTGAAGGATCTTTGGGACAAAATGTATGGTTTAAGCAAAGTACACAGTGGTGTGTGCATCTACGTGCTTTTAGAGAATTAGAAGGAGGTCAGTCATACTAAAATAAGTTATGAGGCAGGACATTGAGGAATATAAGCCTTAAGATAAAGACGGAGACCTTTATGAAAAGGAGTAGCGGGACTGAATACTGTGAATGAGACTCCAATCTTCCTGAAGCTTTAGAATGATTATTCAACAAAACCTTCACTATATCCACAAAAGTCAAGGAGAAGGGGTCCCAGATTTTTTCCAATGTTTTCTTATGGATTTTTCAATATAATGCCTCGTGATTCCCAATCAGTTTCTCTGCCTTTGAAATTTGGCTCCAAAATATATGTTACCTCCAGCAGCAGATCCCTTCCAGATATAATCTGTTCCACTCTAGCCATCCCTTTCCTGAAAAGTTATTTTACAAGTACGAATGGGACAGCATTTATTTTTAAGTTTCCTAGATCTCAAAGACGCTTTCATAACCAGTCTTTAAGAACTTAGTGTATACTTTCAGAGCAGGACTTCGAACTTAATTGCTTTCAAAGGAAACAAAACTACATTTGGACAATATAATTATGCTATGTAATGGCTCTCTGTATTATGTGTTATTATGTACT
Source organism: Moschus berezovskii (assembly GCF_049115385.1). Taxonomy (NCBI): domain Eukaryota; kingdom Metazoa; phylum Chordata; class Mammalia; order Artiodactyla; family Moschidae; genus Moschus; species Moschus berezovskii. The sequence continues at coordinate 27,991,703 of NC_142462.1, read as the reverse complement.
TATATCATGTAATTATATAACATGAAAACAAACTTTCATACACATTGTCAATGGATGCCACTTCAAACAGGACAAAGATTCATTTGTTGGTTAGGCAGGTAAGTTTGTTTACTCCGGAGTTTAATTCTGAATAACAAAATACAAAATGATATCATGTATCAAAAAAAAAAATTTGGAGCCATGAAGTGTTTTGCCCACAGTCATGAAACAATCCATATTTTAATCCCAGCTTCTCTATATTGCTGACATCAACCATTCTAATCAAGTAACAGCCAAGAATGTATGAGTGAAAAAAATCAAACACATCCCATTTTTCTGCCTCAAACAAACATAGCAAGGTATTATACTGTTTTATTTTAGCACATCATATGTAACATGAAGTAAGAGTAAGATAATTAAAACTTAAAAGACTGCAATCCAATTTTATGATGGTGCTTATCTAATAATTATTTGGTTATGGAGCTTCCCTAGTGGATCAGATGGTAAAGAATCCACCTTCATAGTGATCCCTGGGTTGGGACGATCTCCTAGAGAAGAGAAAGTCTATCCACCTTAGAATTCTAGCCTGGAGAATTCCTTGGCCTGTATAGTCCATGGGGTTGCAGAGTCGGACATGACTAAGTGGCTTTCACTCACTCACTACTGTATCCCAAAGTCTGTCCAGTTCCTGCAGCTGAAAATAGGATGCTCTTATGGGAAATCTGGGTGAGCATAAGTCTGACAGGAGGAAGAGAGCTCAGGTTGCTGTAAAAGATCCCTATGAGTGGCAACACCTGACACTTTGAATAAATAAAGCTTGATTACAGATTTTACAGGGTCTAAGTTCCTATTCTCAGATGAACATTGGCCTTTTGAGGCATTTTAAGTTGCTACATAACACAAGGAGCCCAGGCTGGTGCTCTGTGATGACCTAGAGGGGTGGTTTGTGGGCAGGGGAGGAAGACTCAACAGGGAGGGGATATGTATATAATTATGACTGATTCGTGTTGTTGTATAGCAGAAACCAACATGACATTGTAAAGTGCTTTTCCTCCAATTAAAAAATAAAAATAAATAAATGTTTATTTTTTCATTAAACAAATCATTTACCTCTTCTGTATGGTCGGCCATGTACCAGATACTGGGGATCCCATAGTGAGAAAGTGAAGAATAAGGACCCTAAGCATCCACACAATTAATTCAACATCACTTGCTGTTAGAGAGCAATCTCTATTCATCCACTCATTCAACACCTATTTACAAAGTTTCCACTTTGGGCCGTGGGACTCAGTGGCAGACCAGTGCCAGTCCTTGATCTGAAGAAGTCTATGGTCTATTGTAGAGTTTCCCAGCCTGGACATCCTGAGAAACTCCCTGGACACAGTAAGTCACCATTTCTAAGGTTCCATAAGAAAAATAATGAAGAAAAAAAGTGTTTCAGATGGCTGATAGTTTACTTATCATGAAATCTTTCTCCAGTCCAACAACAGAAACAAAATAAATTTAATGTTATCCTTTTACTGAAATGTGGCATTTGGAAAATATTTTCCCTAATTTGCTCAGATTTTTGTCTCCTATATTTATGATACCTGGCAAATGTTGCAGAGTGGTAATTTCACTGCAATGGAAGTTAAGTTCCCATAACTTTAACATGTTAATGAGAGGAATAGTTCTTTAACTGCCTAGTAAAATAAGAAAGAATGAAAATATTGTGTATAAAGGGGGTTCTGAGAAGTATAAAGCATCATAACATGGAAGTATAACATATAATTGTTAGTAAATGTTTATTTTTATTATGGAATTGGATCAGGTAACAGGATATTTTCCCTGGATTACAAAAGATACCTCTTGGAATCTGAGTTATTGGTTATAGTTCTGATCAACTATTAAATTATTTATTGGATATGACACTTTCTACCTGGATCCACATTACAACCAACAGCACTTAATTCTTTTCTCTGCATCTGTGCTAATAAAATGTTTCTTTCCATTTTGTTTCATTCATACCAAAATTCATATAAATTAAAATAATTATCTTATGTAATCAAAATTTTAAGCTTACATTTTTTAACATACCAGTTATTTTTTGACGTAGAGGTTTTCAGTGGCATTTACAAAATAATCCTAGGAATCAACACAGGACTATGTGATACATTTGAGACTCTTAAGCTACTTTGACTCTGGCATATACATATGGTGTTGTGTTTGCAAAATGTTAAATTATCTTGGCAAGAGCTATTCTCCATTCTTGGACAATAACACTGGAAAAACTGCCCAAAACTTGCAACATTGCCCCTGGCATCAAAACTCAATCACTTTGCCCATCTAGTCATAGAGATTCTTTATTTTTAACCATTTTTTCTTTTAAAATGAGTTGCCAATATGGACTCTCAAGATAAACACTTGAGCTGCTGCTGCTTATGCTAAGTCACTTCAGTTGTGTCCGACTCTGTGTGACCCCATAGATGGAAGCCCACCAGGCTCCCTCATCCCTGGGATTCTCCAGGCAAGAACACTGGAGTGGGTTGCCATTTCCTTCTCCAATGTGTGAAAGTGAAAAGTGAAAATGAAGTCGCTCAGTCGTGTCCGACCCTTAGCGACCCCACGGACTGCAGCCTACCAGGCTCCTCCATCCATGGGATTTTCTAGGCAATAGTACTGGAGTGGCTTGCCATTGCCTTCTCTGAAACACTTGAGCAGGAGGGCCAAAATCAGATCTTGAAAGTGTTCTATTTTGATGTATCCATTGATTGGCATTTGTTGACACAATTTCATGTAATTTCTAATACATCTGTCATTGTAACGCTACCTGTTTTTGACTAGCTGAAAGGTCAGAAAACATATGTTACACAGGGAAGCTAACATCCATAGAGATTATTAATTTCAAGGTATAGGTGAATTTGTTCAAACACTGAGAAATTTAAAACCAGTCTTTCACATTTGCAAGGTCACGAAGAATCCATGATAGTGTTAACCCAGGTGCCCTAAGAAACAGGTTGAATTATACTCTTAAGAATTACAATTAAAACAAAGTGACCTCACTGGAGTTCAATCCTATCCTTCGATTGCTGTATGCTATATTAATTTTTTTCACCAGTTCAGCTATTCCAATATAACAAATTGGCTTTCTCTACATTGGTCAGCTTCTTCCTCTAAGGCAGACAACTTAATGGATTTTAGTTCTAAATAAAGTATGGTTTGTTTCTAAGTATTAATTTCAACTTTAGCTATTGTGCAAATTATGCCCTAGCTTAAAATTGAACCACGTTGACCACTAAAATAGAGAAGTCTAATATATGACTCAAATTAGCAAATTTCACCCAGACAGCAAAGTTAAGTTGGCTTGATTTCTGCATCCTTACATACAATTTAACAAAGCAAGTTCGCCATCTAGTGGTTGCAAAGTTCACAATATAAGCTTATCTCATTAATACTGATTCACTGCAAGTTTATCTTTTAAAAGTTAATGAATCACATATACATGACTCGATGGACGTGAGTTTGAGTGAACTCTGGGAGTTGGTGATGGACAGGGAGGCCTGGCGTGCTGTGATTCATGGGGTCTCAAAGAGTTGGACACGACTGAGCAACTGAACTGAACTGAACATGATGGCTGAGATTTATAATGGGGGTTCTGAAAAGTATAAAGCAGCATAACGTGGAAGTGTAACATATAATTGTGAAATTGTATCAGGTAACAGGATATTTTCCCTAGATTGTAAAAGATACCTCTTGGAATCTGAGTTCTTGCTTATAGTTTTGATCAACTATTGAATTGTTTATTGGATATGACACTTTCTACCTGGATCCACATTACAACCAACAGCACCTAATTCTTTTCTCTCCATTGCTGCTAATAAAATGTTTCTTTTCATTTCATTTTGCTGGTTGAGTTCTCCTTGTGCGTGTGTGCCCAATAGTTCATTCATGTCTGACTCTTTGGACTGTAGCCTGCCATGCTCCTTTATCCATGGAATTTTCCAGGCAAAAATACTAGAGTAGGTTGCCACGCCCTCCTCCAGGGTATCTTCCCCATCCAGGGATCAAATCCATGTCTCTTTTGTCTCCTGCATTGGCAGGTGGATTCTTTACAATGAGGGTCACTTGGGAAGCCCAAGTGGCTCTCCTTACGGTCTACTAATCGACACATCCTAGGGTAGTTTTCATCCCAGAAGATCAAGAAAAAAAGCTTTACCTCTATCCTTAGGAATATTTAACAGTGCTACAGATTTGAAGAGGGTATTGCTATTTTCACACAAATATAAATGCCTATTATTTTTATCTGGAAATGCCTGAAGGATTTTCCCTGCTCACTTGGTAAGTGTTGCTGTGAGAAAGTAAAGATTCTTCACTGAACTCCAGCAGACTCAGCAAGAACTGAAAATACTCCCTTCTAACACAATAGGGAAAAGTCTCAGAATCAGAGGAGGTCAGAATCCATATTCTCTACTCTGCCCACTGACAAAAAGATGGAGCCGGTACAGAGCAACTAAAGGATGATTCTGAGTAAAACTGGGCTTCAGACTAAGAAGTTTCAAATACATACGTCTACCACTTACAAAAAGACTCTGATGCTGGGAAAGGTTGAGGGCGGGAGGAGAAGGGGACGACGGAGAATGAGATGGCTGGATGGCATCACCGACTCTGTGGTCATGAGTTTGAGTGAACTCCGGGAGTTGGTGATGGACAGGGAGGCCTGGCGTGCTGTGATTCATGGGGTCGCGGAGAGTCGGACACGACTGAGCGACTGAACTGAACTGAACTGAACCACTTACAAACTGTTATCCCAGGCAGAGGCAGGTGACTTAAACCTACTGAATTACAGTTTCCTGTTTTTTAAAATGGGAGTAAATTACCATCATGCTAAGTCGCTTCAGTTGTATCCGACACTTTGCTACCCTATAAGACTGTAGCCCGCCAGGGTTCTGTCCATGGGATTCTCCAGGCAAGAATACTGGAGTGGGTTGCCATGCCCTCCTCCAGGGGATCTTCCCAACCCAGGGATCAAATCCGCGTCTCTAATGTCTCCTGCATTGGCAGGCTGGTTCTTTACCCCTTGCACCACCTGGGAAGACCCAATATTACCTGCAGAGTATAGTTATTATTTGGGCTTCCCTGGTAGCTCAGCTGGTAAAGAATCTGCCTGCAATGAAAGAGACCTTGGATCAATTCCTGGGTCAGGAAGATCTGCTGGTGAAGGAGTAGGCTACACACTACAATGTTCTTTGGCTTCCCTGGTGGCTCAGCTGGCAAAGAATCTGCGTGCAATGCGGGACACCTGGGTTGGATCCCTGGGTTGGGAAGATCCCCTGGAGAAGGGAAATGCTACCCACTCCAGTATTCTGGCCTGGAGAATTCCATGGATGGTACAGTCCATGGGGTCGCAAAGACTCAGACACGACTGAGCAACTTTCACTTCACTTCACTTCATAGTTATTATTTACACAAGGCAAAATATACATTAAAAAGTGCCTATAATAGGACTTGAGTCATTCAAGAGTGTCAAAACAAACAAATTCATTCCAGAGTAAGTTAAGCGAACCCAGGTATTGAATCTGTTTTCTACCCAGACTTTCCACCGTGTCACATGCCTAGACCCTGACATTCTAAAGGCTTCACGATAAAATTAAGCTGAGCAGAGAAAGTGCTTATGGCTATTGCTGACTTAATAACTTGAAGTCTTTAAAAGTTAAACAATGAGGAGAAAAATGAAATAACTGTTTAACAGTTGAGTAAATGTTTATTCATTTTTAGCTGAACAAAACTCTAAATTAAAAAGTTATAATGTTTCAGTTATATCTCAATAAAAATTATAACAACTGTATTAGTTTTATACATATATATACACATGTATATATAATCATGCAACACATCACACATTTCTCTAAGGTATTTCAAAATGTGTCAGAAAATTGTTTATCTGTCTTAATACCACTCTAGGTAAGCTTCCATGTTAAATGTTTTCATCATTATGAAAAGTAAAAACAGTAGTCAATAATTAACAGATACATGAAACAGTGTGATAAGCTATTAAAAATATGTATGGAATTTTTTCAAGTTAAGCAGGTTTTTCTGTTCATGCTACTCAAAGTCCTCAGTAATTATCAGTCCTAACACTTCTCTTTTGGAGAATGACAAACTGAAAGAACATTATAATCCATGTCTTCAGTTTACTGATATAATTGTTGCTAATAACAATTTGACACTAATGCAGAGAAAGAAAATATTTTATTAAACAACTGACATTTAACAGAGCTTGCAAATGCAAATGTTTCAGGATAGATTTCTTTTGCGCTTCTTTTATTGGGACAAAACTTACCCATTCATCTCTTTGTAATTATTTAAAGCCAAAAACATTGTTCTATAATTGAGAGAGATATTCTCTGGAAACCAGGACTGTAATATGTAAATATGGATATGTAATTGTAAGAAATGTTTTATGGTTTATTCCATAAAAATGTCCATGAAGTTTTTTTTTTAATCAGCGGATTTAAAAGAATGCAATTCTTGAAATTTGACTTATAAAAGCTCTCATGTTAATGTTTAATATTTGTATCATTTTCTTGGTTCATCATTTAAACTGAATGGGATTTCTAACTTTCCAAAATATACTAATGTTATTTTTTTCACAGTCAAATATTTAAAGCTCTTTTGTCCATTTCTTTTTTATAAATATAATAAATTAGAGACACTGGGTATAAAATAATTTCACCAAGAACACAGAAAATTTCTAGAACCTCGTGCTAGAAACATGATTATGAAATCCAATGTTGCCACCTAGTGGCTACATGTGAGAAATGGGATTCAGAAGATGAAAACTACAGTTAGACAATTTTGTTCAGTTACTAAGTCCTGTCTGGCTGTTTGCGACCCCCATGAACTGCAGCACGCCAGGCCTCCCTGTCCATCACCAAGTCCTGGAGCTTGCTCACACTCATGTCCTTCGAGTCGGTGATGGCATCCAACCATCTCATCCTCTGTTGCCCCTTTCTCTTCCTGCCCTTAATCCTTCTCAGCATAAGGGCTTTTTCCAATGAGTTAGTTGGCTCTTCCCATCAGATAGCCAAAGTATTGGAGCTTCAGCATCAGTCCTCCCAATGAATATTCAGGGTTGATTTCTTTAATATTAACAAGTTTGATTTCTTTGCTGTCCAAGGGACTCAAAGAATCTCCAGCACCACAGTTTCTTGACGCATCAATTCTTTGGCACTCACCTTTCTTTATGGTCCAACTCTCGTGACTATTGGAAAAACCATAGCTTTGACTATATGGACGTTTGTTGGCAAAGTGATGTCTGTGCTTTTTATTACACTGTCTAGGTTTGTCATAACTTTTCTTCCAAGGAGTAACTGTCTTTTAATTTCATGGCTACAGTCTCCATCTGCAGTGATTTCAGAGCCCAAGAAAACAAAGTCTGTCACTCTTTCTGCTTTTCCTCCAAACTAAGACAATTCAAATAATCTAAACATATTTGGTTGTGTGCATTTTTAAAATGTGCTGAAGAATTCAGTGGCAGAAAGATAATCTTAAGTAATGAGGTTGGAGCAACTAGACATTCACAGGCAGAAACAAAAGGGACTTGCCTTAAACCTCACACACAGAAACAAAACACACCTCAAAAAAGATCACAGACTTAGATATGACACATAAACTGCACAATTTTTAGGGGGAAAACAGAGGAGATAATCATTGGGGTTTAGGACTAAGAGTTATTAGACCTGACTCCAAAAGCATGATCCTACAAATTAGACCTCATCATAATTTAAATATAACACAATTTTTAAAAAAAAAACTTTGCTTTTTTGGCAAATGATTGGAGAGAATGGAATTGTAGCATGTATATTATCATAAGTGACCAGTCCAGGTTCGACGCATAAATTTTCCTCTGTTCATTTCTTTGCATTTGTGCTTTTTTAATAAAATTCTTTTTTAGAAATAAAAAAAAATAAAATAAATAAATAAAAAAACTTTGCTTTTTTGGAAGACAGAGAAGGTTTTATCCTATTAAGAGGGTGAAAAACTAAGTTACATAGAGGCTGGAAGACAATAGTTTCAAACCATAAATCTGACAAAGGACTGGTGTAGAATATACTGAGGAATAGTATAAAAATCAAAATATGCAAAGAAAATGAGCAAAAGACATGAACAGACATTACACTGATTGAGACAAAGAGATGACAAAGAAGCACATGAAAAAGTGTTCAGCATTATTAGTCACTAAGGGAGATGTAAATAAAAACCTCAGTGAGACCCCATACATATTTACCAGAGTGGTTAAAATAAAAACGGAGTGACAACACAATTATTGGTGTGGACCTGGGAGACTAGAGCATCCATCCATTGCCTAGGGAGATGTAAAATTGCAGAGCCAGTATAGAAAACAGTTTGGTGATTTCTTAACAACCTAAACTTCCAACTACCATACAACCGTGCAATTGCAATCTTAGACATTTAGCTCAAATAACATAAACATATATTCACATAAATATCTGTCCACATATGTTCATAGCTCCTGGAGGAGGAGTTCAGTTCAGTCGCTCAGTCGTGTCTGACTCTTTGTGACCCCATGAATCACAGCACGCCAGGCCTCCCTGTCCATCACCAACACCCGGAGTTCACTCAAACTCATGTCCATTGAGTCGGTGATGCCATCCAGCCATCTCATTCTCTGTCATCCCCTTCTCCTCCCGCCCCCAATCCCTCCCAGCATCAGAGTCTTTTCCAGTGAGTCAATTCGTCACATGAGGTGGCCAAAGTATTGGAGTTTCAGCTTCAACATCAGTCCTTCCAATGAACACCCAGGATTGATCTCCTTTAGAATGGACTGGTTGGATCTCCTTGCAGTCCAAGGGACTCTCAAGAATCTTCTCCAGCACCACAGTTCAAAAGCATCAATTCTTTGGCAATAAGCTTTCTTCACAGTCCAACTCTCACATCCATACATGACCACGGGAAAAACATGCATAGCTAATCTCTATTTTAAATCTCAAACAGTTAATCTCTGTTTTAGAACATTTTAAAAATCTAAAGATATAAACTTGTGCACACATTGATAAATTAATTGCGCCAAGTCCAAAGTTGAAAGTGTTCTTCATGAATAAAAAAAATGTTATGGGTTAGAAATTGAATGCATGTTTTTCATATTCCATAGTTATTTTCCTTTGCACATGTGAGAATTGAATTGAGACAGAGAAGAGTAATATATTTGATAAATTAATAAACAGATAAAGAAGTGTCAATATCCAGACTGCATAAAGAGTAGATAACAGAAGAAATTTTCTAGATGGTTTATGTACATGATTTCTCAAATAATTTACAGTTATAAAATTTCCCTGGGATAAAAATTATTCTGTCTCTCAAAAATATAGAAGTTGGCTTGATTTTATATCTATAAAAATGTCATTCACTCTTCTTAACAGGAAGAATTTAATATATTTTTCCTAACTTCTTATTTTCTTCCCACAGTAAGAAAATACTATATTCATATTTTCATATTTGAAGTGATATGCTACCAGAATCAGAGCACTTTTGGAAGAATGTTCAGGATAAGCACTTTTATTCAAGAAATAATATATTAAAATGTATAATAATATTTAATAAAATTCTAATTAAATAATTAACTTCTTCAGGGAAATGATGTGATTTTAGAAATAGGGAGCCTGGCTTCTTCATTAATTGATGTGTAAAATAGTAATAAATATGAAACTACCTCTTGAGTTCAGTCTAGAATGCTTAGATTGGAGCAGTGAGCAAATTCCTCAGCCACTCCAGGCATCGCTTTCCATGTCCCTTTAAGGAGGGGAAGGACTTCAAAACTCCTAATGCACTTTCCAGCTTGATTATTAGATGAAACTGCGCCAGAAACTATTCAGTTGGAGAGCTTCATGTTTTGAACATCTAAGTGCTTTTTGCTCTTGTTACTACTTTTTCTCCAATAAATATAAGTGCATTTGCAAGAGAGTGAGAAGGAATTTTGATGGAGAGGATTAAGTTTTTTTTTTCCCAATTTCATACAAAGATTCCTTATTGCTGTTGTTGTTTAGTCACCCAGTCACTCACTTTGGGAACCTGTGGACTGTAGCCCACTAGGCTCCTTCTGTCCATGGGATTCTCCAGGCAAGAACACTGGAGTAGGTTGCATTTCCTTCTCCAGGGGATCTTCTCGACCCTGGGACTGAACCCCCATCTCCTGTGTCTCCTGTATTGGCAGACAGATTCTTTATAGTTAAGCCACCAGGGAAGCCCCCAAATTCCTTATAAATACATTTTAAATAAAACAAGCCATTATTAGTTGGCATGTTAGTACCTTTGGCATGCTGGTAATTAAACCATCGTAAAACATTGGACTATTAAAAATAATTTACATATTAGCACATCAGTTACTGATGAAAATAAAAAGATCCTTTCATTTAAAGAAGGAAGGTCTTTTGAAGAGTTGCAGGCAGCCCAGATATCCACGTGAGGGGATGAGCACACTATTTACTCATTTGGAGAAGCCACTGAAATGAGTCGTAGACCCGCAAGATGAGATATCTGGCCCATGGAAACTGTCTCCAATACTAGTAAATCAGGGCCACAAGACAGAGCCACCAAGAAGTGCGGTCAGTAGGAAGCTAACCGGGAGGTCAGGAAAAATTATAATTTAGAAAAAAAGTAATCCTCAGAGGCAACAAGACAACAATCAGAAAAATGATGGAAATATGATGAAAATGTACAAGCACACCTTGAGAATTCCTAGATATCACCAGGGGACATTTTTGAGGGGATTTTTAGGTAGAGACTATCAAGCCAATGAAATACAAATACCAGGAAAAAAGAGAAAAAGTATTTGCTCCTAGCTTCTGATTCCTCTGGGATAGCTAATTTTTTGGTATTCAGACTCTCTACCACTGTTGTGAATAATTTTGGCTGACTATAAATTTATGGATCCTTTGAATTGCATAATGGAATGGGACTTCTTGTTTGAAATACTTGCTATTTTGCTTAGAGTCATCAGTGGCATGCTTCCAGTAAGTGTACATACTACAAGACCACTTTCTGTATAAGCCTATTTCTTGGTTCTGTTGTATGACTTAGCATTTTTAGTTCTTGCTTTCGTTCTTTCTTCAGCTTTTAACAAGTTATGCTCTTTTCACGCATTTACATATTGCAAGTCATCCTAGATTCTTTCTAAACAAAGGGTGACATAAACAACTCCTCCAGTATTCACACTTCAGGGAGGCTTAATGCCCTGCCTAACCACTGTAGAACATGCATATGGCCAAGCCACATTTACTAGGTAAAAGAACCCCCTACCCCCAAAAAGCCCGGTAGGGTAACATTTGGTGACAATCTCAGTTCATTGCCCTCTAACTTGGGCACTGCTGTGATGGAGGCAGGTCAGATAGTCACATGCTGCCATTGTCCAAAGACAGATCCCCAGCGTGGGTGTATTTATCTGGTGGGTGCCCTTCCCAAAGGATATAATTCTATGTATCAAGAAATTGAGATTAAAAAGCAAATACAATCTCAAAGGCTTTGCCAAGTATACTCTAACATTGTTATAAAAACATAACTAGGTGAAGTGAAAGACTACTCTTATCACAAACCTATCAGGATGTAAAGTGAAAGCGTTAGTTGCTCAGTGATGTCCGACTCTTTGTGACCCATGGACGGTAGCCTGCCAGGCTCCTCTGTCCATGGAATTCTCCAGGCAAGAATACTGGGGTGGGTAGCCACCTCCTTCTCCAGGAGATCTTCCTGACCCAAGGATTGAACCCAGGTCTTCTGCATTGTGGGCAGATTCTTTATTATCTGAGCCACCAGGGAAGCCCCAATTCAGGATACCTAAATGCAATCCCCATTCAGGATTGAGGATACCTAAATGTAATTAAATTTTACAAACATTTTTGAAATCTTAAGACAGATATTATTTGATAACATTTTGATGATTTATATTCATACATTATATGATGACAACAACCATATATTATTATATGACATACTGTTTCAAACTCGGGCATTATATTAGCAAAAGGTATGCAGTATTTCGGAGAAGGCAATGGCAACCCACTCCAGTACTCTTGCCTGGAAAAATCCCATAAACTAGATAAATTCATTGATATGATGGAGCTTTGATTGTTTAGGAAATAAGATAGTGAATAATTATAATCCAGAGTAAGATACAGGATCAAGAGAGCAGTCCAGGAGTTACTTTTCATTTGTCATGTGCTACTTTGCATTGTTCCACAATTCCATGAAATAATAGAGATGACTTTATGAAAGAGTAGAAAAAGTGCCATCAGAAGACAAATCAAAAATTCTGAGGAATTCCTAAAACTAGAAGCAAATGAGAGAGACAGAAGAAACCACAGTGAAATATGCAGGGAAGAGGATGGCTACAGAGATGAGTATGACCTTGCAAAATTTCTAAGCACAGAATCAGTAGTTGTAAGGATAGGAGAAGACATTTAAATAACCATCAGGATGTTAAGTAGAGAAGTGCAACTGTATCATTTGAACCCTGGAGCCCTTTCTCCTGACACTCCATTGGTCCTGAGGAAAGGCTAATACAGTGTTTGCCCACAGGTGAAAGCACTGAGAATTTGTTAACTGACAAAAGTAAAGAGGTTAAATTCAGTAGCATGCTAAAAATATGAGTCAAGGAATTTTCCCAAAAGAGGAAAAGTGACAGAAAACCATGAGGCCACTTAGAGGATAAATTCAGTTCAGTTGCTCAGTCATGTCCAACTCTATCTGGTGCCATGGACTGCAGCACGCCAGGCTTCCCTGTCCATCACCAACTTCCGGAGCTTGCTCAAACTCATGTCCATTGAGTCAGTGATGCCACCCAACCATCTCATCCTCTATTGGCCTCTTCTTCTCCTGCCTTCAATTTTTCCTAGCATCAGTGTGCTCAGCTTTCTTTATAGTCCAAATCTCACATCCATATATGACTCCTGGAAAAATCATAGCCTTGACTAGATGAACCTTTGCTGACAAAGTAATGTCTCTGCTTTTTAATATGATGTCTAGGTTGGTCATAACTTTTCTTCCAAGGAGCAGGCATCTTTTAATTTCATGGATGCAGTCAAAATTTGCAGTGATTTTGGAGCCCCAGAAAATAAAGTCTGTCACTGTTTCCATTGTTTACCCATATATTTGCCATGAAGTGATGAGACCAGACACCATGATCTTAGATTTCTGAATGTTGAATTTTAAGCCAACTTTTTCACTCTCCTCTTTCACCTTCATCAAGAGACTCTTTAGTTCTTCATCACTTTCTGCTATAAGTGTGGTGTCATCTGCGCATCTGAGGTTATTGATATTTCTCCCAGCAATCTTGATTCCAGCTTGTGTTTCATCCAGCCTGGCATTTCACATGATGTACTCTGCATATAAGTTAAATAAGCAGAGTGACAATATACAGCCTTGACATACTCCTTTCTGGATTTGGAACTAATTTGTTGTTTGATGTCTAGTTCTAACTGTTACTTGACCTGCATACAGACTTTTCAGAAGGCAGCTCAGAAGATGGTTGGATGGCATCACCGACTCGAAGGACATAAGTTTTAGCAAGCTCTAGGAATTGGTGATGGACAGGGAAGCCTGGCGTGCAGTAGTCCATGGGGTCACAAAGAGTCAGACACGACTGAGTGACTGAACTGAACTGAAGATGTTTTTCTGGAACTCTCTTGCTTTTTCTATGCTCCAATGGATGTTGGCAATTTGATCACTGGTGCCTCTGCCTTTTCTAAATCCGGCTTGAATATCTAGAAGTTTCATGGTTCATGTACTGTCAAAGCCTGACTTAGAGAATTTTGAGCAGTATGTGCTAGTGTGTGAGGTGAGTGTATTTGTGCAGCAGTTTGAGCATTCTTTGGCATTGCCATTCTTTGGGGTTGGAATGAAAACTGACCTTTTCCAGTCCTGTGGCCACTGCTGAGTTTTCCCAATTTGCTGACATACTAAGTGCAGCATTTTAACAGCATCATCTTTTAGGATTTGAAGTAGCTCAGCTGGAATTCCATCACCTCCACTAGCTTTGTTTATAGTGAAGCTTCCTACAGCCCACCTGACTTCACATTCCAGGGTGTCTGGCTCTAAGTGGGTAATCACACCACCATCATTATCTGGGTCATGAAGATGCCTTTTATATAGTTCTCCTATATATTCCTGCCATCTCTTCTTAATATCTTCTGCTTCTGTTAGGTCCATACCATTTCTTTTCTTTATTGTGGGCATGTTTGCATGAAATGTTCCCTTGGTATCTCTAATTTTCTTGAAGAGATGTCTAGTTTTTCCCATTCTATTTTTTCCCCTCTATTTCTTTGCACTGATCACCAAGGAAGGCTTTCTTATCTCTCCCTGCTGTTCTTTAGAACTCTGCATTCAAATGGGTATATCTTTCCTTTTCTCCTTTAGCTTCTCTTCTTTTCTCAGCTATTTGTAAGGCACCCTCAGACAACCATTTGGAGGATAGATTGGAGTATAGATTCATCAGTTTTTAACATCCTTCTAATAAAGGGTCCAGAAGGAGCTAAGAAAGAATAGAAAAGAAAATAGAAAGTTAGAAATATATGTATTTTTAATTCCCTAGTGCTGAAAACACATATATGTCTTCAGTCAAACCGGATGCCTACCAAGATGAATATTAGTAATAAATTCACAGCTAGACAGATCATTGTGAAAGCATGGAGAAACTGTTAAAAGCTGCAGAGGAGTGAAGTTAAGAAGTGGAGACAAGTTACAAAATAACAAAGATCCAATTTACATAAGGTTTCTCATTAGAAGGCTAGAGAGAAAGAACAATTGTTATAAAAATCATTTAAAGCAATATGAAAAAAAATAGTTTTGACTTCATTCTGCACTCAGCTAAGCTGAAACTGAAGCTGAAACAAGGGGAAGAAGAGCATTCTTAACAATGTCAGTTGCTACATGGTCCCCAAACACCTCCCAGAGAAGTTTCCTGGAGTTTTCTGCCCGTAGCCAGCGATGGAAATCCTACCCGTGGCAAAGGTCAATTGGGGAAGAGGCCTGACGGGAACCCCCTGGACTTACCCGAGCATCTACCCCAAAGAAAACCAGAGTCTGACTGCCTTACTATCTTACGTCTCTTACCAAGTCCTCTAATACTTACATGGTCCTCAACCACCTTTCTCTGAAAACATTAATTCAGAGCTGTAGTTAAAAAGTTCTCCTTGGCTTAATAGGAGTGTTCCAATCCAAGCCCCTCTGATAGTTTTCTAACTTGTCTGACAAGTTTGTCTGGGCTCTTACAACTACGAACGTGACTGTTTACAGCCTCCCAGCCATGCAAGGACAGAAAGCCTAATATTCTAAAATACAGGAATCTGTTGAAGAAGTTAAAATCATTAGAATAGTACTAAAAAATATTTCATTGTTGAATCAATGCTTGCTGCAAAGTTTCCATATTTTCTATTGTATCCTTGGAAATATATTAATCACACATAGAGAAAATAAGTAGTAGCCTTTGATTTAACCACATCAGATCTTAAGTTAATAAATTCCTTTCTTGTAGCTCACTACACCCTTGCCTTATAGGAATGGAACCTTGTCATGTGTCTTTGGAGAATAGCGCCTGACTTTAGGAAAAATCACCTTGAAAGAATATAAGCCTTTTTCTAGCTAACTAACCTTTGTTAGGAGAGAGGGCCATAAACTGTTAGCAGGCCTCCTGGCCAGAAGATGATGTAAACCAACTAAAACTTTTGTATACCATGAGACATACCAAAATAAGCCCTGATCCTGATAAGGGTCAAGACTGCTGACCCCGCGTGATTCTGGCGTGACTCTATACCTCCCTTTCTCTATTTTTTATGTGCACAACTTAGCGTATTAAAGAAGCACTGGAAAATAAATTTTGGGCCTTGCTCACGGAAGCTTGGTCTCCCCGTGTCATTCTTTCTCTTTTTCCGTCCTTTTCTCTATTCTCCTTTTTCTGGTTGAGATCCTTGGAGCGCTGGGCCCTCTGTGTTTACTTATCTGTCTGGGCTTCTAAGACCCATTCGAGGGGGTGCCCTGGTGGGGTGCCTCCAGTGATTTGAGAGGGCGCCTGCGGCCTACGTAAACAGCGCAAGCCCCGTGCTTGGGTTTTACTGGTTTCCTGCGTAAACCAAGGAATCATCAGCCCCTGGCTCTCTCTCTTTCTTGCTGACACCAACGCTGTTCATCCCTAGGATACCCTGGGTCCATATCAAGGCAGGTCCCCGATACTTTTCCATTTCTCACCTCACAAAAACGGCAGTTTTACTTCTCAAATGTTTTCTCTCACCCTTCTCCCCATTCTCCCTTCACCTGTCCTACACCGATGGCTTGCTTTGTGGACTTCACTCAGAAAACCGAAGTACTCCAAAGCAGTTTTCACACTCTCCTGTCCTCAATCTACCATCTTTCCTATAGCTATAGCCTTCCTCTTAAAATAAAAAACAATATTCCTATTCTCTCAAACACTGCAAGTGTTTTATATTTAAAACAGATAACCAACAAATTCCTACTGTCCGGCATGGGGTGTGGCGGCCTGGATGGGAGGGGAGTCTGGGGGAGAATGATACACGTGTATGTGTGGCTGAGCCCCTATGCTGTCCCCCTGGAACTGTCACAGCGTTGTTAATCGGCTACACTCCCGTATAACATAAAAACGTTAAATGAGAAAACCGCAAGCGTTCTTCTCACGCCGCATCTCTGTATTCCTCACCTCATCCCGAGAGTCAGTCCTCGTTTTTATTCCTTCTCGCTTCCCGCTGGATTTTCCCCGTGCCTACGCTCTCACCGCTCTCGTCCCGTCGCTGCGCTCCTGTCTCCCGCTCCGTGGACCGTGCGCGCTGTCTGCAGTCACTACATCCTCTTCCCCCTGCCTCTCTCTCTGCCTTCCACTGCCATGAAGCCTCCGCTCCAGCCCACGACAAAAATGGCCTTCTTTCCCCTTCTCAAAAATAAAGGTCTCTCTATTTCCTCCCTGTGATTCCTGCGACATTTTCCTTTCTTCCCTGGATAAGCTGACTATTCCTTCCCAATGTCTCTCCTGGGTTCCTTCCTGTGCTCAACTTCTAAATGTCTGACTATCCAGAGCTCGGTCCTGAACTCTCTTTCTATACCTCTCCCTCTCCTGGGAAGTTGTTCTTCCAGATGTTACCCAACGGTACCTTCCTTATTAGGATTTAATTTCCAGTTAAATTGTCTCTTCTTCAAAAAAGCCTTCCCCAATATCTTCCAGGCTGTACTGTTTTGGTTTTCTCGTGGAAGTTCTTGCTATAAAACTAGTATCGCATTGGTGTCCTTACTCTAAAATGTAACCTTAGTAAGCATGAATTTAAAAAGGGGGGCCTTGTTTGTGAAATTCGCTACAGAATTTCAAGGACCTCTGCAATTGAAAACTGTTAAGTACAAAGACAGAAAATAATTGGGGAAAAAGTGAAAATATTCTGTACTGCCAGGTTTGTATTTATCTGATCTATCTTTCATGTAAGACAAAACTGTGTTTTGGTTCAAAGCATGAAATCCATGAAACAAACTTCCAATTTTTAAATCTGCTTACTCAAAAATTATTTTTAAGTTTGTTTTCCTTTGACCACCAGGAGGCAGTATAGCTCTATAGGAGAGATGCCTCTTGACACCAACTGTTCAAAATCTGCTGTGGTAACTGTTACTGGAAACCAGAAATAACTGACTGAATAAAGGCACACATCTTCTATCTTCCTCCACAGCACTTCTCTCACCAGCTGCTCATCTGTACGGGAATCTTCATTAATAAGGGTGTGCTAAGTGACCAAGGTCTAGTCAAGGCTATGGTTTTTCCAGTGGTCAGGTATGGATGTGAGAGTTGGACTGTGAAGAAAGCTGAGTGCCGAAGAATTGATGCTTTTGAACTGTGGTGCTGGAGAAGACTCTTGAGAGTCCCTTGGACTGCAAGGAGATCCAACCAGTCCATTCGAAAGGAGATCAATCCCGGGTGTTCATTAGAAGGACTGATGCTAAGGCTGAAACTCCAATACTCTGGCCACCTCATGCGACGAGTTGACTCACTGGAAAAGACTCTGATGCTGGGAGGGATTGGGGGCAGTAGGAGACGGGGCTGACAGAGAATGAGATGGCTGGATGGCATCACCGACTCGATGGACATGAGTTTGAGTGAACTCCGGGAGTTGGTGATGGACAGGGAGGCCTGGCGTGCTGTGATTCATGGGGTCACAAAGAGTCGGACACGACTGAGTGACTGAACTGAAGTGAACTGAAGTGACCAAGGAATCTTTGTCTTTTATAAATTGTTGGAGCTGCTTTACTCCAGTCCTATCCAAGGGAAAATGGGAAAATGACTGGATGAGAAGTGTGAGTGTAACTGAGAAATGACTAATAGCATTTCCACGCTGGTCATTCCATGAAGTAAAAATGTAGTGGAATATAGGAGTTATAATTCAGGAATATGTTATGTGTGTAAAGCTGTGTTTTACTGTGTTATGTTATGTTAGTCGCACAGTCACGTCCATCTCTTTGTGTCCCCGTGGACATATGGTTGGTAGTCCATCATGCTCCTCTGTCCATAGAATTCTCCAGGTAAGCATACTGGATTAGGTTGCCATTCCCTTCTCCAGGGTATCTTCCCAACCCAGGGACTGAACTCAGACCTCCCGCATTGCAGGCAGATTCTTTACCATCTGAGCCACCAGGGAAGCCCCAATTCAGGAACGGGCTACTTGAAGTACCTCACAGTCTTGATGTATTCTAAAGGCCATGGAATACATAATCCCTTCTCTACCAGTTACATCACATTATACCTAAGAAAGAGAGCCAGAACCTACTGTCACCTATAATTACTATCTTTTTGCAAGGAAACAACAATTGCAAAGGACTAGGATTCTGTAGAAATGGACTCCTTTGCCAATCACTGACCCCAGTGTCCAAAGCAATCATTTAACTTCCCTGAACCTCATCTCTATAAGAATATGCTCTGTCCTCTCTCTTTCAGGGCTATTTATGTCCTTGCAATGAAGGGAACTAATTCAGTGAATGTCATTTCTCAGCTTTTCAAAATGCTGCAGGGGCCAGAATATCTCCACGCATAATTCAATCTAAATCATATTCTCTTCCCTTCAGTGCCTGAAGCTTAAAGATGAATTTTGCCTGAGGGAAGCTGCGGGGCAGGTGTTTTGAGGAGGGGACGAGTGACTCAGCAGTGTGACTTCAATCAGAGTCCCTTCCCCATGAGCAGGGGTCCCAGTCAGCCTTCTGCTCCTGCTAAAGCACTATGCGGAGAGGAGTCACACAGAGAAGGTTGTGTTATATTTTACCTACACTTCCTGCCTCACTTGGAAAGAGCGCAAGAGTGTAGCAGGTCATTCCTGGAAGTCAGGCAAGAAGCATAAAGAAACAGATGGTAGTGGCAGGGAGGGGTCTTCTCCCTAGAAGCTGGAGGATGTGGACCACTCCCAGTGGAGGTGAAGACCTTTTCCAAGGAGATAATTCACACACTGGCCAGCTATCTACTATTTCAATTCTAAAGAAATAGGTAATATTGCCAAATTTGGGGTGAAAAGGGGGTAGAAATTAAGTCTTGAAAAGCTCCCAAACAATACGCTGTCAGTCAACTTCTACCACATTTTTTTTTTTGCTTCAAACACTGAATTCTTCCAGAGAATTTTGATTTTTTAAATTATATCCATTTACCTGAACATGCACCTTAATGTACACCCAAATATATACAACTAAGTTCTGTGTTTTCACAAACATAGGTTCAGAATAATTTTTTCTACATGTCACCCAATCTAAACTCTTGGCACCCTTGTATTACATTGGGGAACTTTTCCTCAAGATACTTGGTTGTCTCTTTCCTGGCTTCTCTCACCAGTGTGTGTGTGTGTGTGTGTGTGTGTTATTGTTGTTTAGTATCAGGTGGCAGTATTATCTAGGAAAAAATAACCTCAGGTTATTTATAAACTTATTTATAAAAAAACTAAATAGTTAAATATACATTAAACTCTCCACAGTGCAGGTACAATTTTGACCAGATAAATCACTCTTCCTCCCTCATGCTAAATAACATCTGTTGCTGTGATAATATAAGTAAAAATAAATGTAAGTAAAAACCTTAAAACAAGAGGGCAGGAATATTTCAGGATTACAACAAGAACATAATACAAACCACTGAACAATTCTCTAGACAATATTCTAACTTCTCTAAATAGTTTTATGTAAAAAAAGAACAAGGTTATGATTGAAGGCAAAAGGAGAAGAGGGTGGCAGAGGATGAGGTGGTTAAGATAGCATCACCGACTCAAAGGGCATGAATTTGAACTAACTCCAGGAGATCAAGGGGCCAGAGGAGCCTGGCGTGCTACAGTCCATGGGGTCGCTAAGAGTCAGACACAATCTACCTTCTTGAGCATCAACAAATAACAACAAACCTTATATGTTCTTGCCATAGGCAGTGACACTGGCATACCCACTCTGTAAGCTCCTTTTCCTGAGGGAAATTCCGGAGACACAGGAAATGCAGCACAAAGCACTGTCGCCCTGGTTCCACTGCTCACTTTGGGATGTTACAAGATACAGGCATTCACTGGGGCCTATTTTACATTGAGTGATATTTTGTCCTAGCTGCCTTTATATAAACTTGCCCTTGTGAAAAGGACTAATGCTGATTTCCCTACTCTTAGTCAAGTCTATGTCTGCTCTATAATGTTCTAAACAGATTTTAGTTGAGCTTCAATTTGGGGGTAGATGATGGGAACTGTGACCAGAAAATTTGAGTGAAAGAAAACGCATTGAGAACATTTCCTTTTAAGGTTTTTTTTTCCATCTGTTTTTGGTTTCTTTTTGTTTTCATCCCTCCCAGACTTTAACATAGACCCTACAATGCATGAAACTATGCAGGTCCCTATATACGTGACATGCTACTTGAGTTCAAGAACACGGACTGGTCCATGCCCTGTTCAGTGGATGAAGTCACTGATCATGCACAAGAATGCCAAGATGACACCAAATGGCTACAGATTCTTCTCACAGCCTACTTGAAATCTCTGCACTTGCTGAATGCTGTAGACTGAATACTTGTGTCACCCCTTAGCACCCCTACCAAAATTCATATTCTGAAATCAAATCTGCAGTGTGATGGTGTTTGGAGACATGGCTAGGTCATGGGGGTAAGCCCTCATGATGAGATTAGTGTCCTTATAAACAGAGACCGCAGACTCCCTCTCTCTGTCCCATGAGGAAAGAGAACGCAGCCATCTACAAGCCAGGAAGCAGGTTCTCACCAGACACTGAATCTGCCGGCACCCTGATCTTGGACTTTGAGCCTCAAGAACTAGGCAAAATACACATTAGTTGTTATAACCACTTGATCTATGGTGTACAGCAGCCTGAGCAAACTAAGACACCATGTCTCAGAGCAGTAGCACGTTGGCTTCAGACCACATATTGGATAGGACCATTATAAGACAAGACAAGACTGTGTTACTATTAGACCAAAGTCCAGCAAAGAATCTGCATGTATAGTGTAACACTTGCGTCATAAGAATCTTCTCTAGAATTGCACTGACAGTTACTGGATTCCAGCTTCACTACTTATAAGCTATGTGACTTCAAACAAACTACCTAATTTTTTAACTTTGGATTTCACTTGTGTTATTTATGACTCCAATTTATAAAACTGTGGTAATCATTCTATCAACCTAAAGTTGCTATGAGTGTTCAATGACTACCTACCAAGAATCCAGAACAATGCCTAAACAGAACAAGCAATCAATGATTTTTGTGCAAGGAATTGTTGATGAAGGGAGCGCTCTCAGGAGAAACCTGTAAAGAAGTGAGCAAAGCTGGATGGAGCAGGGGGAACAACTGAGCAGCTCTGATTTCAGCCTGTTTCCACAGGGAACTGTGGATGGAAAGAGCACCACAAATTTTTTCCCATCCCCAATATTTCATAACCCCGGCTGTGGGCTCCCCCTAGTGGATGTACATAAGGCCACAGGAATTCCCCAGATTGGTGACCTAATCAGTTGAGGGAATTCATGGAGGAGGAATCGCAAGACACTGCCAGCCTAGAAAATGTGATTTAGCCTGAGCACCAAGGCTGATGCACAACACAGACAGCACAAATGGGACAATGGTGACACTAGTCATTAGTGAGTACAAGTTCATCAGGACCTCTCTCCTTACTGATGGCGGTTACCTGCCTTCCAGCATTGTGTGTATGAGATGCAGACTTTTATCTGTATGACATTAACTGTAATGTTGCTGCTGCTGCTGCCAAGTCGCTTCAGTTGTGTCCGACTCTGTGCGACCCCATAGATGGCAGCCCACCAGGCTCCGCCGTCCCTGGGATTCTCCAGGCAAGAACACTGGAGTCGGTTGCCATTTCCTTCTCTAACTGTAATGTTACCTTCTTATAATTTACTGGCTGCTAAAAAATCTACCCAGTCATGACACCCAGGGCCAAACAACTTGTAAGAGTGATGATGCCACGTGCTTCCAAGCTCCTCCACCTTCTGTCTTTCACTCTTTTCCTTTCTACCATCTAAACAGGCAAGAGCTTTCATTCTGTGAAGACAGTACAAGACACAGTGGTATGGATGAAAGCTTCTCCATGGGGCAGAAATACCTTAACCTTGCCTCTACTTATTTTTGTTTTTTCTTGTGGGAAAATGACTTTGATATATACATTTTTAGGGAATGTGCTTTGTCAAGAATGTGTTTCACGATTTCATAGTGAGTAACAAAGATCATGGCATCTGGTCCCATCACTTCATGGGAAATGGAAAAACAGTGGAAACAGTGTCTGACTTTATTTTTTTGGACTCCAAAATCACTGCGGATGCTGATTGCAGCCATGAAATTAAAAGACGCTTACTCCTTGGAAGGAAAGTTATGACCAGCATTGATAGTATATTAAAAAGCAGAGACATTACTTTGCCAACCAAGGTCCGTCTAGTCAAGGCTATGGTTTTTCCCTGGTCATGTATGGATGTGAGAGTTGGACTGTGAAGAAAGCTGATCGCCGAAGAATTGATGCTTTTGAACTGTGGTGCTGGAGAAGACTCTTGAGAGTCCCTTGGACTGCAAGGAGATCCAACCAGTCCATTCTAAAGGAGATCAATCCTGGATGTTCATTGGAGGGACTGATGCTAAAACTGAAACTGCAATACTTTGGCCACCTCATGCGACGAGTTGACTCACTGGAAAAGACTCTGATGCTGGGAAAGGTTGGGGGCGGGAGGAGAAGGGGACGACGGAGAATGAGATGGCTGGATGGCATCACCGACTCTGTGGACATGAGTTTGAGTGTACTTCGGGAGTTGGTGATGGACAGGGAGGCCTGGCGTGCTGTAATTCATGGGGTCGCGGAGAGTCGGACACGACTGAGCGACTGAACTGACTGACTGACTGATCAAATATTGAAAGCATGGTAAATGCTACTAGTATTGTGTAAATGCTATCAAAATATATATTCTTTTTTCTAAATTCAACAAAAAACATTTTTTTTACATTGTACCTTTGTTCAGATATGGATGGCAATCTACTAACAGCTTAATGCCAAAGTAACATTAGGCACTGCTGCACATTTGCACTCATCTCACACACTAGCAAAGTGATGCTCAAAATTGTGCAAGCCAGGCTTCAACAGTACGTGGTGTTGATGCTTCAACTTCCAGATGTTCAAGCTGGATTTAGAAAAGGCAGACGAGCCAGAGATCAAATTGCCAGCACATGTTGGATCATTGAAAAGCAAAAGCGTTCCAGAAAAAACATCTGATTCTGCTTTATTGACTATGCTAAAGACTTTGTGTGGACCACAACAAACTGTGGGAAATTCTTGAAGAGATGGAAATACTAGACCACCTGATCTGCCTCCTGAGAAATATGTATGCAGGTCAAGAAGCAACGGTTAGAAATGGATATGGAACACAGACTGGTTCCAAATAGGGAAAGGAGTACGTCAAGGCTATATATTGTTACCCTGCTTATTTAACTTAAATGCAGAGTATGTCATGAGCAACGCTGGGCTGGATAAAGCACAAGCTGGAATCAAGATTGCTGGGAGAAATATCAATAACCTCAGATATGCAGATGACATCACCCTTATGGCAGAAAGTGAAAAATTAAAGAGCCTCTTGATGAAAGTGAAAGAGGAGAGTGAAAAAGTTGGCTTAAAACTCAATATTCAGAAAACAAAGATCGTGGCATCTAATCCCATCACTTCATGGCAAATAGGGAAACAGTGGAAACAGTGACAGACTTTATTTGGGGGGGCTCCAAATTCACTGCAGCTGGTGGCTGCAGGCATGAAATTAAAAGATGCTTGCTCCGTGGTAGAAAGCTATGACCAACCTAGACAACATATTAAAAAGCAGAGACATTACTTTGCCAACAAATGTCTGTCTAGTCAAAGCTATGGTTTTCCCAGGAGTCATGTATGGATGTGAGAGTTGGACTATAAAGAAAACTGAGCACTAAGAATTGATGCTTTTGAAATGTGGTGTTGGAGAAGACTCTTGAGAGTTCTTTGGACTTCAAGGAGATCCAAACCAGTCAATCCAAAAGGAAATCAGTCCTGCATATTCATTGGAAGGACTGATGCTGGAGCTGAAACTCCAATAATTTGGCTACCTGATGTGAAGAACTGATTCATTTGAAAAGACCCTGATACTGGGAAAGACTGAAGGAAGGAGAAGGGGATGACAGAGGATGAGATGGTTGGCTGACATCACCAACTCAATGGACATGAGTTTGAGTAAACTCCGGGAGTTGGTGTTGGAAAGGGAGGCCTGGCATGCAGTCAGTCCATGGGGTCTAAAAGAGTTGGACATGACTGAGCGATTGAACTGAACTGAACTGAATATTAGGCCACAAAATTTTAATACAGTAAATCCTATATAGATCATTTTCCTCAGAAAACACTTTTTGTCCCTTCAGAGAAAGAGAATTTGATTTGTCGTTTGCCCATGAACCCAGAAATACAACATTGAAGCATGCACCTTTCCCCTGCTCTGTGTAATAAAAGAATCACCCAAGAAAAGCCCTAAATCTAGAAACTCATACAAAGGCTGGGCCAATGTGGGGGAAGGGAGCAGGGGCGATGATCAAACATGAGGCTCTGCAAAGAAGCTAAGGAGATTAGCCACAGTGGAATGGCTCTAGATTTCAGGGCAAACATGGAAACTTCATGAGTAACACATCTTACTGAGCTCCTGGATTTTAATTTTGGGGCTAATAAGGAAATGTCCCACCAGAAGAAACAGAATCAAAGTAAAAAATGTTCATGTTGTTGCTCAGTTGCTCAGTCATGTCCGACTTTTTGCAACCCCATGGACTGTATTAGGCTAGGATTCCCTGTTCTTTACCATCTTGCGGACCTTGCTCAAACTCATGTCCATTGAGTCAGTGATGTCATCCAACCATCTCATTCTTTCTCTTCCCTTCTCCTCCTGCCCTCAATCATTCCCAGCATCAGGGTCTTTTCCAGTGAGTAGACTCTTTGTATCAGGTGGCCAAAGGATTGGCGCTTCAGCTTCAACATCAGTCCTTGCAATGAATATTCAGGGTTGATTTCCTTTAGGATTGACTGGTTTGATTTCCTTGCTGTCCAAGGAGCTCTCAGAAATCTTTGCCATCAGCACAGTTCAAAAGCATCTGTTCTTTGGCGTTCAGCCTGCTTTATGGCCCAACTCTCACATCTGTACATGACTACTGGAAAAACTATAGCTTTGACTATCTGGACCTTTACATGAGAAATTATAGAAATAGAAAAATCTGAAAGATTCAGCCTTCAGAACCATAATTTCTGTACTTTTATCTTTTGGTGAATAAAAGAAATGGGTAAATTATTAGTATCAAGAGATTTGAGGAAGCACGTTTTTTTCTAGCCTGCCTTATAGATTAGGTAAAGAAAAGTGAGTTGAATGAATTAAAGGTTTCATAAGAGAATAATTTTTAATGCTGCTCCTTTTTAGAGGTCAACAGATTTTGTTGTAACTTCTATATACACATGCATTTGTATATGCACAACATTTATATGTGGTTCACTAGTTTTATGAGTTTAGATAACTACTGTAGAATTTTTATATATTTAGCTGTGGAAGAATTATATATTAGATTATAGGCATAATAATTTTACAGTATTATATTTATTTTTACAGTATTATATTTATTTCCAAGTTTGCATATTGTTTTGTTTTTTAATAACCAACAGTATGGTACAAGCTGTAAGGTTTTTTACCCCAGCACCTCATAATTGCATATACTTAAGGATCCTGTGCAAATTTTGTAATTTGATACAAAAATGAGCCTTGGATCCATATTAAGTATATTAATACATATGAAGACAATTTACACTACATACTATTAATATATTAATTCATATATTGCTCCATTATAAACACTTTTTCTTTGAAATATTAACTTCCCTTATGGCTACATTTTCACAAACATGAACTCAGGGCTCATATTATGTGTGTGCACTGAATGAATGTATATTTAGAAGATATGTTTATTCTTCTAAATATTCTTCCAAGTGCATTCCTTTATGGTTATACTTTCACAAATATTCTTACAGTCATCCCTGCCCTATCAATCAAAATGAGATTAACATTTTCTGCTATAATTATATGTTAAATGGAGACATCTAAATTCTTCCCTCCTAGTTAACCACATTTACTATTATTTTCTACAGTTCTCCTAAGCTTCTCTATACTTAAAAGCCAACTCATGTCTTAGAAAAATTAATTTTAATTTTGTTTCTCAAGGAAACAGTTAATAGACTAGAAGAATTTAATCCCTGAGTTTTCATTGGAGGCTTGGAAGTTCATTACTGAGTTCTGTCTTGAATACAAAACTACATCCATATCCCTTCAAGCAGGTTGCAGTGTCTCTTCTGTAGTTAATTTTGTTTTAGTTAAATTGTGTTTTTGAGGAAGTTTAGTAAGGTACCCTTGCTTGAAGAGAATGTGAGTCCCTTTGCCTGAATTCTGAAGTAGTGAATGGAGTCCTAGAAGAAAAACTTGTGTCCTCATGTGGCATTCTCCTGGCTAACCCCTTCCAGATTTGTATTTCCCTGCTTTATGAAATAAATAATCCATGTAGTACTTTAATCTTATAATGCATTGTCTCATGTATGTCTTATTAAGGCCAATCTGAGAGAAAGGTATTTTTATTTTCATTGTTTATATGAGTAAATTGAATGTTAAAGAGATCATTTGCTTTGCTTGAGGTAATGAGGGTAACTAGTTACTAACTAAGTAGAAGTTGGATGCATGAGCCTTCATTAGATTTTCTGTAGGACTAGTTAGCTTTGGGCATTTCCAGGTGGCTCAGCAGTAAAGAATCTGCCTACAATGCCGGAGACACTGGTTCAATCCCTGGGTGAGGAAGATCCTGGAGTAGGAACTGGCAACCCACTCCAGTATTCTTGCCTGGAAAATCCCATGGATAGAGGATCCTGGTGGGCTTACAAAATCACAAAGGAGTTGGACATGACAGTGACTAAGCAACAGCAACAGTTAGCCTTGATGTGTTTATGGAATATCCTTTAAGGGGACTATGTCCTTCTCATCCACATTTATTTGACATTTTCCTTTTTTGCAAAAGTCAGTTGAATGAAAGCAAAGAAGGGCAGTTCAGTTCAATTCAGTTCAGTTCAGTCAGTAATCAACCCTAAATTCAAATTACACATGTATATGTTCATTAGTTTAAGAAAATATAGAGCTTACTTATAAATAAGGAGTATCAAATCTTTACAGAGAGCCATGATAGTAGAAAATGTATAATTTGTATAAAATATTTGAAGATGGAAGAAGGCATGTCATCATAAACTAATGGCTGAAACCTTGTCATTTAACTTATTTTCTCCATGTTAGCCTGTCAAATTGTCAAAGACTTATCAACATCTACAGCTTCAATAAGCATATGAAATTGTGCAATACTTTGTCAGCAGAGGAAAGGAAAGAAAGCAAGTAAGCAAAATGGTAAGTAGACCTTGCCACTTTAATGTCAAAGTCTTCATTATTTATTGTTTAAATTTCAGTACTATATTCAAGCAAATACTTTGTCAGCAGAGGAAAGGAAAGAAAGCAAGTAAGCAAAATGGTAAGTAGACCTTGACGGTTGATGGAAATTTAGATCCTCAGAAAAGAATGAAGAACATTGGAAATGGCAAATATCTGGACAGATTTAAGAAACTATTTTTGTCTTTTCAAATTTTATAAAACTTTAAAATTATTGTGAGAATTACAATGTTTGGGGATACATTATGTATGTGTGTGTACTTAGTTGCTCAGTTGTGTCTGACTCTTTGTGACCCCATGGACTGCAGCCCGCCAGTCTCCTCTGTCCATGGGATTCTCCAGGCAAGAATCCTGGAGTAGGTTGCCATTTTCTTCTCCAGATCTTCCCAACCCAGGGATCAAAATGGCGTCTCTGGCTTTGTCAGGCAGACTTTTTATGACTGAGCCACCAGGGGAGCCCCATTATGTATAACAAGTACAACATAAAGGACAGAGATGGGAGATCAGTTCATATTAAAGTGCAAGGTTTCTATATTTTGCTTCAAGTTGTAACATTATTAATTCTAATAGAAGGACTATACTTATGTTAGTGATGCATATTACAAACCATAGTAAAACCGTTATAAATATGCCAAAAAAAAACCCAAAGCTAAATAGTGAACAAGAAAACTAAAGTTCTTATTTTAAAATTTTACTGACATATATTTGATTTCCATTGCTGTCCTAATCTCTGCTGTATAGCAGTGACTCAGTTATACATATACATTATATATATATACTTTTTCATATTCTTTTCTATCATAGTTTATCACAGGATATTGACTATAGTTCCCTGTGCTATACAACAGAATCTTATTGTCTATCCATCAATCATTTTAATAATAAAAAACAGCAGGGAAAGAGGAATGAGAAAAAAGTGGGAAAAAAAAACAAAAAAATAAACTGGTAAATCCATTTTCCCCTCAAAAAGTGTCACATTTATCATAGATTTTGTATAACTTATCTTAATGACAGTTCTTATATTAGGTGGAGAATGACCACCATTTGTCCTGCTTTACAGATAGGTAGCTGAAACAAAAAGAAGTTAAATGATTTCTCCTGTGTTAAACTCTCTGAGTGTTACATAAATACTTGTTGTCAACAAAAAATGAATTGGTTTCACCTCTGTAAATCAAGTCCAGCTGTTGACAGGTGAATGTGATACTTACCAATGAATTAAACATAGGGAAGAATGTATAAAATATATGTGTTCAAAAGAATGATTCTAGCTATTTAGGCATCTTTAGTTATTTCAGTGCTAACAACTGTATCATCTTATTTTTTGGTTTTCACTTTTTGTTGTTGTTGTTGTTTTTAAGGAAGCTCTTTCCTCAAAGTCAAGATGACCAGCATTTTAACAAAAACAGTCTCATCAATATCAATGAAAATATGTCCAAGTTAAAATTATTTTTTTGTTTCATTTTCTAACTTGAGATTGACTTTAAAGACTTCCATTCAAACAATTTTTGTTGCTGTTTTTGTTCAGTCTTCCAGTCACGTCCAACTCTTTGCAACCCCATGGACTGGAGCACACCAGGCCTCCCTGTCCCTTTCCATCTCTTGGAGTTTGCCCAAGTTCATGTTCATTGTATTGGTGATGCTGTCTAGCCACCTCATTCTCTGACGCCCTCTGCTCCTTCTGCATTCGATCTTTTCCAGCATCATGGACTTTTCCAATGAGTCATCTGCTCACATCAGACCAAAATACTGGAGCTTTAGCATCAGTCCTTCCAGAGAATATTCAGGGTTGATCTCCCTTAAGATTGACTCGTTTGATGTCCTTGCTTTCCAAAGGACTTTCAGGAGTCTTCTCCAGCACCGCAGTTTGAAGACATCAATTCTTTGGTGATCTACCTTCTTTATATGGCCCAGCTCTCACAACTGTATGTGATCACTGGGAAGACCACAGCCTTGACTACATGGACCTTTGTTGGCAGAATACTGTCTCTGCTTTTCAACACACTGTCTAGGTTTGTCATCGCTTTCCTGCCAAGAAGCAACCGTCTTCTGATTTCATAGCTGCAGTCACTGTCCACAGTGATTTTGGAGCCCAAGAAGAGGAAATCTGTCACTACTTCCACCTTTTCCCCTTCTATCTGTCATTCAGTAATGGGGCCAGATGCCATGATCTTAGTTTTTTTAAACTAATTGCCAAATATATTTTATAGATATATTATAGTATCTTACCCATTTTCTTTGATGCAGAAACAAAGTTAAAAGTATGTTAAGCAACTTAGCAAAGGTCACAGGGCTCATAGTTGGTTTTTTAGTTTGAAACATGCAGTTATAAAATATAAAGCTGTATTTCATCCTCATATAATTGCTGCAGGGGGAGTCCAAGAAACTGAAAAATTGATTTTACATAAGCTAATTTACAGAATTTATCCATGTAAATAAATAAAGAAATAAATACCTAGTGGGAAGCTGCTGTATAGAACAGATAGTTCAGTTTGGTGCTCTGTGATGACAGAGGGGTGGGATGGGGAGGTTGGGGTGACAGGGAGGTCCAAGTTGCAACTTAAGCATGTTAACATTCATCTTATATTCAAAACCTGAGCATTGGTTTCAAAGAACATAAAAGCCATTAGTGGAGCTGTTATAATTCCATAGTGTTAACATATTTTATTATTTTTATTTCTCTATAATCACCAATGATACGTGTCCTTTTGTTCATTAAGCATTTTTGCTTCATTATTAGGCTTTTAAAGGGGTAATTAAATGTTCTGTTAGTTTCTTGATATTTACTAGGCAGAACCATATTTATTAATATAAGAAAGCTTTTAAGGTGCCCTTAAATCGTGAGAGACGCGGGCTCCGGCAGCGCAGACGTGAGAAACGCCAGCTCCGGTGGCACTGACCACGCACAGAAGCGTGGCGGAGAGGAGCTACCCCACATCCAAGGTAAGGTACAGCAGCTGCGCTTTGCTGGAGCAGCTGTGAAGAGATATTCCACGACCAAGGTAAGAGAAACCCAAATAAGACGGTAGGTATTGCGAGGGGGCATCAGAGGGCAGACACACTGAAATCATAATCACAGAAAACTAGTTGATCTGATCACATGGACCACAGCCCTGCTAACTCGATAAAACTAAGCCATGCCGTGTGGGGCCACCCAAGACAGGCAGGTCATGGTGGAGAGGTCTGACAGAATGTAGTCCACTGGAGAAGGGAATGGCAAACCACTTCAGTATACTCGCCTTGAGAACCCCATGAACAGTATCAAAAGGCAAAATGATAGGATACTAAATGAGGAATTCCCCAGGTCGGTAGGTGCCCAGTATGCTGCTGGAGATCAGTGGAGAAATATCTCCAGAAAGAATGAAGGGATGGAGCCAAAGCAAAACAAATATCCGGTTGTGGATGTGACTGGTGATAGAAGCAAGGTCCAATGCTGTAAAGAGCAATATTGCATAGGAACCTGGAATGTTAAGTCCATGAATCAAAGCAAATTGGAAGTGGTCAAACAGGAGATGGCAAGAGTGAATGTAGACATTCTAGGAATCAGTAAATTAAAATGGACTGGAATGGGTGAATTTAACTCAGATGACAGTTATATCTACTAATGTGGGCAGGAATCCCTTAGAAGAAATGGAGTAGCCATCATGGTCAACAAAAGAGTCCGAAATGCAGTACTTGGATGCAATCTTAAAAATGACAGAATGATTTCTATTCTTTTCCAAGGCAAACCATTCACTATTACAGTAATCCAAGCCTATGCCCCAACCAGTAATGCTGAGGAAGCCGAAGTTGAATGGTTCTATGAAGATCTACAAGACCTTTAAGAACTAACACCCAAAAAAGATGTCCTTTTCATTATAGGGGACTGGAATGCAAAAGTGGGAAGTTAAGAAACACCTGGAGAAACAGGAAAATTTGGCCTTGGAGCACAAAATGAAGCAGGGCAAAGGCTAATAGAGTTTTGTCAAGATAATGCACTGGTCATAGCAAACACCCTTTTCCAACAACACAAGAGAAGACTCTACACATGGACATCATCAGATGATCAACACCGAAATCAGAATGTTTGTATTCTTTGCAGCCAAAGATGGAGAAGCTCTATACAGTTAGCAAAAACAAGACCAGGAGCTGACTGTGGCTCAGATCATGGACTCCTTATTGCCAAATTCAGACTTAAATTGAAGAAAGTAGGGAAAACCAGTAGACCATTCAGATATGACCTAAATCAAATCCCTTATGATTATACAGTGGAAGTGAGAAACAGATTTAAGGGACTAGATCTGATAGAGTGCCTGATGAACTCTGGATGGAGGTTCTTGACATTGTACAGGGGCCAGGGACCAAGACCATCCCCATGGAAAAGAAATGCAAAAAAGCAAAATGGCTGTCTGAGGAGGCCTTACAAATAGCTGTGAAAAGAAGAGAAGCGAAAAGCAAAGGAGAAAAGGAAAGATATAAGAATTTGAATGCAGAGTTCCAAAGAATAGCAAGGAGAGATAAGAAAGACTTCCTCAGCGATCAATGCAAAGAAATAGAGGAAAACAACAGAATAGGAAAAACAAGAGATCTCTTCAAGAAAAGTAGAGATACCAAGGGAACATTTCATGCAAAAGTGGGCTCAAATAAAGGACAGAAGTGGTATGGACCTAACAGAAGCAGAAGATATTAAGAAGAGGTGGCAAGAATACAAAGAACAGTACAAAAAAGATCTTCATGACCAAGATAATCATGATGGCATGATAACTCACCTGGAACCAGACATCTTGGAATGTGAAGTCAAGTGGCCCTTAGAGAGTATCACTACGAACAAAGCTAGTGGAGGTGATGGAATTCCAGTTGAGCTATTTGAAATCCTGAAAGATGATGCTGTGAAAGTGTTGCACTCAATATGCCAGCAAATTTGGAAAAGTCAACAGTGGCCACAGGACTAGAAAAGGTCAGTTTTCATTCCAATCCCAAAGAAAGGCAATGCCAAAGAATGCTCAAACTACCGCACAATTTCACTCATCTCACACGCTAGTAAAGTCATGCTCAAAATTCTCCAAGTCAGGCTTCAGCAATATGTGAACTGTGAACTTCCAGATGTTCAAGCAGGTTTTAGAAAAGACAGAGGAACCAGAGATCAAATTGCCAACATCCACTGGATCATGGAGAAAGCAAGAGAGTTCCAGAAAAACATCTATTTCTGCTTCATTGACTGACTCTTGAGAGTCCATTTGACTGCAAGGAGATCCAACCAGTACATTCTAAAGGATCTCAATCCTGGGTGTTCATTGGAAGGACTGATGCTAAGCTGAAACTCCAATACTTTGGCCACCTCATGTGACGAGTTGACTCACTGGAAAAGACTCTGATGCTGGGAGGGATTGGGGGCAGGAGGAGATGGGGACAACAGAGAATGAGATGGCTGGATGGCATCACCGACTCAATGGACTTGAGTTTGAGTGAACTCCTGGAGTTGGTGATGGACAGGGAGGCCTGGTGTGCTGTGATTCATGGGGTCGCAAAGAGTCAGACACAACTGAGCTACTGAACTGAACTGAACAGAACTATATCTCCTAAAGGAGATTCTGATTTGATACTGCCCATTTCTTTCCCTCTTCATCCTTTGGTAAGGTTTATGCTGTTTCCAGATAGTTCCTTTGGGTTTTACAGGACAGAATCAGGAAGACAGGGAGGGGGAAGAAAGTCATGGATGAGCTAAGAACAGAAGAGTTTTCTGTCCTCCAAGGATAGAAAGACTGTGTAAGTCGGGAAATGCAATGAAAGAAAGAAGCAAGTTTTGGGGATTTTGGGGGGTAAAATTTTTGTTGACCTCATATTCCTCCTCCAATATATAAAGACATGTAAAAATCATGAAAATTGACATTTGATGTAATTACTATTGCATAATGATACTGTTTTGTTTTGAACTTTTTTTCAAAAACAATCCTAGAAAAGTAATTCTTGTTGCCTTGGCCTCAATGGGGTTGCATTCCTTTGTTTAGTACTCTGTTTCAATATTGGTCAACTGGTCATCAATTTGAAGATAGCCTCTTAAGATATTCACATTATAACCCAGAGAAAATGCAAGACATAAAATAATGAACTTAGTATAAAATTTACCATGAGAAAGAAGAAAACACAGAAATAGCTAAGCTTATTATTGATGATAATGATGGCCAAAAGAAGATAACAAAATTTTGAGAAGGAAGCAGTCAGTTCCACCTGGGAAGATGTTAAAGATTTCTTTGTACATTTTAGGTATACTTTTTGTTGTTGTTAAAGGAGGATTGAAATTTCACCCAATGCAAGTTACAGATACCATTTTGAGAAAGAATAAGTAATCTATTTTGGCTGGAATATAGGGTTTGTATGTCTGTGGTGGGGGCTGGTTCTCAGTCGTGTCTGACTCTCTACAGCCCGCAGGCTCCTCTGTCCATGGAATTTAGCAGGCAAGAATACTGGAGCAGGAATGCATTTCCTTCCAGGGGCTCTTCCCCACCCAGGGATCAAAACTGCATCTCTCATGTCTCCTGGACTGGCAAGCGGATTCTTTACCACCAGTGCCACCCAGGAGGCCTGGAACACATGGTATATATTGGGATAAAAAGTGCTTAAAAAAAAGATAGGAATCAAACTTGAATAGCTTTAGATACACATCTTAGGAGACTACATTCAACAGATAATGCAACCTTTCGAACATGGGAAGAAAATGACTAAAGTGACATGTAAGATGTATTTGATAGTGATGTGTAGGGTAGTTGACAAATCACAGCCATAATGCTGGATGTCCTATTCACAAGGTGTCTAATGTTAAATATCCACAGCAATGTCTGATTTTATCAACATACAACCTTGACTTTCCCCATAAACTAAAATTTTCAGATGAACTTCACCGATTAAAGAAAACAATATAATATAATGCTTAAGGCAAAATTATAAACCTTGGTCAGTTTCTTTAATTTCAACTTTCTTATCTTCAAGAAATGTTTCTTATATTGTATAGTGTATAGAATTTTTAAGAATTAAATGTTATATATATGAAGTTTAGAATAGCACCTGATAGAAAGAAAGCAAGTTAAAAATATTAACTTTTATTAAGATATTGAAAGGGAACCAAAAAAATAAATTTAGTAGGACTTAATCTGGTGAAAACTTCCTATTTAAAAAGTCGTAACATCATGAGGAACGCTGGGCTGGAAGAAGCACAAGCTGGAATCAAGATTGCCGGGAGAAATATCAATAACCTCAGATATGCAGATAACACCACCTTTATGGCAGAAAGTGAAGAGGAACTCAAAAGCCTGTTGATGAAAGTGAAAGAGGAGAGTGAAAATGTTGGCTTGAAGCTCAACATTCAGAAAACAAAGATCATGGCATCTGGTTCCATCACTTCATGGGAAATAGATGGGAAAACAGTGGAAACAGTGTCAGACTTTATTTTGGGGGGCTCCAAAATCACTGCTGATGCAGATTGCAGCCATGAAATTAAAAGACGCTTACTCCTTGGAAGGAAAGTTATGACCAACCTAGATAGCATATTAAAAAGCAGAGACATTACTTTGCCAACAAAGGTCCGTCTAGTCAAGGCTATGGTTTTTCCAGTGGTCATGTGTGGATGTGAGAGTTGGACTGTGAAGAAAGCTGATCGCCGAAGAATTGATGCTTTTGAACTGTGGTGCTGGAGAAGACTCTTGAGAGTCCCTTGGACTGAAAGGAGATCCAACAAGTCCATTCTCAAGGAGATCGATCCTGGGTGTTCATTGGAAGGACTGATGCTAAAACTGAAACTCCAGTACCTTTGGCCACCTCATGCGATGAGTTGACTCACTGGAAAAGACTCTGATGCTGGGAAGGATTGGGGGCGGTAGGAGATGGGGATGACAGAGAATGAGATGGCTGGATGGCATCACCGACTCGATGGACATGAGTTTGAGTGAACTCCGGGAGTTGGTGATGGACAGGGAGGCCTGGCGTGCTGTGATTCATGGGGTCGCAAAGAATCGGACATGACTGAGCGACTGAACTGAACTGAACTGAACTGAAAGCAGTGTTAATCATTCAGTCGTGTCCAACTCTTTGAGACCCCGTGAACTGCAGCCCACCAGGCTCCTCTGTCCATGGACTTCTCCAGGCAAGAATACTAGAGTGGGTAGCCATTAAAATATCATTTGTAACAGATATCATAAGATCTGTTCTAATGAGAACTTTTTATCTATCAGTAGGAATTGCTCTCCTGCAGTTGCAAATGGATGCTTTGACCAGATGAATATGGTATCAGTCAAAAAAGTCAAGGAAACTTCTCTCTTTCTTATCTTCTGAAAGACTGCTATAAATAACACTTCTGGGCAATGCAGGCTTTCTCACAGGATGAAAAGGAATCTCTATGAAAATCTTTCCCTTTGCAGAGCTCTGGCTTGGAAATCCCAATGTAGGGATGTACATCGGAGAAGGCAAGGGCAAGCCACTCCAGTGTTCTTGCCTGGAGAATCTCAGGGACGGCGGAGCCTGGTTGACTGCCGTCTATGGGGTGGCACAGAGTCAGACACGACTGAAGCGACTTAGCAGCAGCAGCAGCAGCAGGGATCTACATAGGTAAGTCCATGCTAACTTATTTTCTAGAGAGGAGAAATATTTGAAGATCAATGTCATCTCAAGAAAAAGAATGATTTGAAATAACTTCCCTGAAGCAGAAAAAGAGAAGGGAGAGATAAAACTTTGGTTAGGAAGACTGCAACAAAATATACCTATATAAAACAGGCAAAATAGGATAGATAGACTACTCAAGTTCATATTTTAGATAAAATAATAAATATTAAGCACTATAGAAATTTGTAATATGCCAAATAGAAATATATTGTCAATATACAAATTTTGTTGTATAATACCAATATATTGTTGGTATGAGAAAGTGACTGTATTAATTCAGAGTGTATTAATTATGACTAAACTCTTGGTGAAAGAGAAAAGTAGAAACATGTTTTGTAGAAAAAAGTGATGTGAAAATTTCCACTCCAGTCTCCCACATATACACACATAAATGAGAGTAAAATGCCTGTCAGGGTTTCAAAATTACTTCTGTTATTCAAACAACAAATCCTTAGTCATTTTAGTTATGACCGCCAACCATCATTTTAATTAATCTTTTTAGTATGATACCCTATTTTCACCACCCTACTTATCAGAGCTCTTTTTAGCCAATTAACCTTGTATTAGATGAAAACGCTCATCAGAGACACACATCTCAATCATCTTATTATATTTGCAGTGATATTTTAATTTTAGGTTAAAAATTCTTTTTCCATCAAGGGTTATTAGCAGCTGCAATAGAAAGTGACTCAGGGTAATTAAATTCGTAAGGGAAATTATTGGAAGACTATGAGGGAGATTCTAGAACAACTTAGAAATGTCTGGGCAAAGAGACTTGGCTTTCTGGCCTGTGACCTGAGGAGCTAGGCAGTCAGAACTAAACTGTAACCTACATCTCAGTAATGGAATGCTTAAGCTGTCATGTCACCACTGAGAATGAGATAGTCTTGCTAACACTATCACTATAGCCAAGAAGAACACTTTACTATGTCATTACCCACCATAGATTCAGATTCTATGTGGAAGCTATTATGGATTGAATCCCCCCTTTTCTCCCAATTCATATGTTGAAGGCTTAACACTCATTGTGACGGTATTTGATAGAGCTTTAAGGTAGGCTTGTGTGTGTTCAGTCTCTAAGTCATGTCCAACTCTTAGTGACCCCATGGACTGCAGCACGCCAGGCTTCTCTGTTCTTCACTATCTCCTGGAGTCTGCTCAAACTCATGTCCACTGAGTCAGTGATGAATTACAACCATCTCTTCTTCTGTCGCCCTCTTTTCTCCCTGCTCTCAATCTTTCCCAGCATCAGGGTCTTTTCCAATGAGTCGGTTCTTCACATCAGGTGGACAAAGTATTGGAGCTTCAGCTTCAGCATCAGTCCTTCCAATGAATACTAGGGTTGATTTCCTTTAAAACTAACTGCTTTGATTTCCTTGCTGTCCAAAGGCCCCTCAAGTCTCCTCCAGCACCACAGTTTGAAAGCATCAGTTCTTCAGTGCTCAGCTTTATGGCCCAACTCTCACATCCATACAGGAGTAATGGAAAAAACATAGCTTTGACTATGTGGATATTTGGGAGCAAAGTGATGTCTCTGCTTTTTCCTACGCTGTCCAGGTTGGTCATAGCTTTTCTTCCAAGGAGTAAATGTCTTTGACTTCATGGCTGCAGGAGCATCTGCAGTGATTTTGGAGCCCAAGAAAATAAAGCTTGCCCCTGTTCCCATTGTTTCCTCTTTTGTTTGTCATGAAGTGATGAGACCAGATGCTATGATTTTAGCTTTTGAATGTTGAATTTTAAACCAGCTTTTTCACGCTCCTCTCTCTTTCATCAAGAGGCTCTTTAGTTACTCTTCACTTTCTGCCATTAGAGGGGTATCATTTCTATATCTGAGGTTATTGATATTTCTCCCAGCAATCTTGATTCCAACTTGTGCTTTATCCAGCCTGGCATTTCTCATGATGTACATTTCATAGAAGTTAAATAAGCAAGGTGGCAAAATACAGCCTTGACGTACTCCTTTCCCAATTTGGAACCAGTTGGTTGTTCCATATCTAGGTCTAACTAGCTTCTTGACCTGCACACAGGTTTCTCAGGAGGCAGGTAAGGTGGTCTGGTATTTCCACCTCTTTAAGTATTTTCCACACTTTGTTGTGATCCACACAGTCAAAGGCTTTAACATAGTCAACGAAGCAGAAGAAGTAGATGCTTTTCTGGAATTCTCTTGCTTTTACGATGATACAATAGATGTTGGCAATTTGATCTCTGGTTCCTCTGCCTTTTCTAAATCCAGCTTGAACATTTGGAAGTTCTCAGTTCACATACTGTTGAAGCCTAGCTTGAAGGATTTTGAACATTACTTTGTTAGCATGTGAAATGAATACAATTGTGCGGTAGTTTGAACATTCTTTGTTTGTTTTTTTTAATTTATTTTATTGGAGGCAAATTACCTTACATTAATATATTGGTTGGTTTTGCCATATATTGACACGAATCTGCCCGGGGTGTACATGTGTTCCCTTTCTTGAACCCCCTGCCCACCTCCCTCTTCCCCATATCTTCCCTCCAGGTCATCCCCGTGCACCAGCCCCAAGCATCCTGTATCATGCGTTGAACCTGGACTGGTCACTTATGATAATATACATGCTACAATGCCATTCTCCCCAATCATCCCACCCTCACCCTCTCCCACAGAGTCACAAAGACTGTTCTATATGCCTATGTCTCTTTTGCAGTCTCGTATACAGGGTTCAGGTTACCATCTTTCTAAATTCCATATATATGTGTTAGTATACTGTATTGGTGTTTTTCTTTCTGGCTTACTTCACTCTGTATAATTGGCTCCAATTTCATCCACCTCATTAAAACTGATTCAAATGCATTTTTTTCATGGCTGAAAAATACTCCATTGTGTATATGTACCAAAGCTTTCTTATCCATTCATCTGCAGATGGACATCTAGGTTGCTTCCATGTCCTGGGGCTATTATAAACAGTGCTGCAATGAACATTGGAGTACATGTGTCTCTTTCAATTCTGGTTTCCTTGGTGTGTATGCCCAGGAGTGCGATTCCTGGATCATATGGCAGTTCTATTTCCAGTTTTTTGAGGAATCTCCACACTGTTCTATATAGTGGCTGTACTAGTTTGCATTCCCACCAACAGTGTAAGAGGGTTCCCTTTTCTCCACACCCTCTCCAGCATTTATTGCATGTAGTACACCAAAATAAACTCAAAATGGATTAGAGAGCTAAATGTAAGACCAGATTCTATGAACATTCTTTGGCATTGCCTTTCTTTGGTATTGGAATGAAAACTGACCTTTTCCAGTCTTGTGGCAACTGCTGAGTTTTCCAATTTTGCTGGCATATTGAGTGCAGCACTTTCACAGTATCATCTTTAAGGATTTGAAATGGCTCAACTGGAATTCCATCACCTCCACTAGCTTTGTTAATACTAATACTTCCTAAGGCCCATTTGACTTCACACTCCAGGATGTCTGGCTCTAGATGAGTGCCCACACCTTCATGGTTATCTGGGTCATTAAGACCATTTTTGGATAGCTCTTCTGTGTACTCTTGCTACCTCTTCTTAATCTCCTCTGCATCTGTTAGGTCCTTGCCATTTCTGTCCTTTATTGTACCCATCTTTGCACGAAATGTTCCCTTGGTATCTCTAATTTTTGAAGAAATCTCTATTCTTTCCCATTCTATTGTTTTCCTATATTTCTTTGCATTGCTCACTTAAGAAGGCTTTGTTATCTCTCCTTGATATTCTTTGGAACTCTGCATTCAGTTGGCATATTTTCCTTTCTCCTTTGCCTTTCACTTCTCTTCTTTTCTCAGATATTTGTAAGGCCTCCTCGGACAACCATTTTGCCTTCTTGCATTTCTTTTTCTTTGGGATGTCTTAATGGTTGCAATTAAGGTTAAATGAGGTCATGAGGGTGTGGCGCTAATCTAATAGGCCTGGTATTCCTGTAAGAAGAGGTAAAAGACACCAGAGACGCTTCACTCTCTCTTGCACAAGCATAGAAAAGAGGCCATGTCAGGACAGAGTGAGAAGGTTATTTTGATAACCTTTCATAAAATGATTTTCTGCAAAAATCAGGAAGAATGTCTCCCCAGAAATCAATCTTATGGCACCTCTTTCTTTGACTTCTAACTTCCA
Source organism: Moschus berezovskii (assembly GCF_049115385.1). Classification (NCBI taxonomy): domain Eukaryota; kingdom Metazoa; phylum Chordata; class Mammalia; order Artiodactyla; family Moschidae; genus Moschus; species Moschus berezovskii. The sequence continues at coordinate 27,950,992 of NC_142462.1, read as the reverse complement.
AAACTGTGAGAAAATAAAATTCTGTTGTTTCAACCACCCACTCTTTTCTATTGTTATGGCCGTACAAGTTGACTAATACAGAAGGTCAAAATTGGACTTGGAAAACATGCCTACACTGATATCACTGAAGTTGTGGGGAAAGTGAGTATCTGGGCTTCTGGGCTTCTGTAATGAGTGCTGAGCCCGGCTGCTTGCCAAGGCACACAGAAAGGGAAATTACTCCAACATGGGGAAGCGACAGCCAAAAAGGGAAACACATATATAATGCAAGGTATTTGACCAAATGGTATTGCTTGTCTCCGTTAGTGGCTCAGTCATGTCTGACTCTTTGTGACTCCACGGGCTATCACCCACCAGGCTTCTCTGTGCATGGAATTCTCCAGGTAAGCATATTGGAGTGGATTGCCATTCCCTTCTTCACGGGATCTTCCCAACCCAGGTATCAAATCTGGCTCTCCTGCATCGCACGCACATTCTTTCACATCTGAGCCACCAGAAAAGCCCATTGCTCACAAAAATACAAATATCATATGATCTTGTTTTCCATGCTTTAAACCATGGGAATGCTACTGGATAAAATAATCTTCAAAATATTTAATTATAAAACAATCACTATGGGCCAAAATCGGAGAAGGCAATGGCAAGCCACTCCAGTAGTCTTGCCTAAAAAATCCCATGGATGGAGGAGCCTGGTAGGCTGCAGTCTATGGGGTCGCTAAGGGTCGGACACAACTGAGCGACTTCACTTTCACTTTTCACTTTCACACATTGGAGAAGGAAATGGCAACCCGCTCCAGTGTTCTTGCCTGGAGAATCCCAGGGACGGGGGAGCCTGGTGGGCTTCCGTCTATGGGGTCGCACAGAGTCGGACACGACTGAAGTGACTTAGCAGCAGCAGCATGGGCCAAAATATCTTGGTACTCAAGGCATTACTTTTTATCTATTTATTTTTTAATTAGAGGAAAATTGCTTTACAATGTGCTGGTTTCTGCCATAAAACAACATGAATCAGTCATAATTATACATATACCACCCCCCCTGGAGCCTCCTAGCCCTCCTCCCATCTCATCCCTCAAAGTCAACACAGAGTGCCAGGCTGGGCTCCCTGTGGTATATAGCAACTTCTCACTAGCTACCGGTTTCACACATGATAATGTATATATGTCAATGCCACTTCTTCCATTTCAAGGCATTGCTTTTAAGTGCTCTTTTTTTAAAGGAAAATGTACAACATTTGTGGGTATAAAAAGCATTTGTGTGTCAACTTTGTCATCTAAAATAGTATATCTAAAAGGCTGCTTTTTGGAAAGAGAAAACAGTCATACTAATGTAAATGTCAATAATCATTGGTGTCATTAAATGTGACTCCTGAATGACAAGACATTCTTCAGTAGCTGTGGTTACTGTTTGGTTCTGTTTATCAGGTGCTGGTGGCTTTGTGTTCAGTATAGTCAGGCCTGTTAAAAGCATCACAAATAAAAATGGGGAATCTCTAGGCTTTCCAAGTGGCTCAGTAGTATAAGAATCTGCCTGCCAATGTAGAAGACACAGGTTAAGTCCCAGGGTTGGGAAGATTCCCCTAGAGGAGACAACAGCAACCTGCTCCAGTATTTCTTGCCTGGAAAGCTCCATTGATGGAAGAGCCTGGTGGGCTACAGTCCATGGGGTTACAAAGAGTTAGACTAAGCATGCATGCACCTCGCAACTATATGAGGTAATAGAGCTCACAGATCCTCTGTACTCTCTCCAGCAATCTCCAATGGCATGGATATTAATGTTAAGGTACATGTTGAAGCATCAATAAAGAGTATTTTTATTTATGAAATTATAAGACATTAAAAAATGCAAAGTATTAGCTCAAAATTCTCAAAGCCAGGCTTCAGCAATATGTGAACCATGAACTTCCAGATATTCAAGCAGGTTTAGAAAAGGCAGAGGCACCAGAGATCAAATTGCCAACATCCGCTGGATCATGGAGAAAGCAAGAGAGTTCCACAAAAACATCTATTTCTGCTTCATTGACTGTGCCAAAACTTTCGACTGTGTGGATCACAATAAACTGTGGAACATTCTGAAAGAGATGGGAATCCCAGACCACCTGACCTGCCTCTTGAGAAACCTGTATGCAGGTCAGGAAGCAACAGTTAGAACTGGACATGGAACAACAGACTGGTTCCAAATAGGAGTACATCAAGGTTGTATATTGTCACCCTGCTTATTTAACTTATATGCAGAGTACATCATGAGGAACACTGGGCTGGGAGAAGCACAAGCTGGAATCAAGATTGCCGGGAGAAATATCAATAACCTCAGATATGCAGATGACACCACCCTTATGGCAGAAAGTGAAGAGGAACTCAAAAGCCTCTTGATGAAAGTGAAAGAGGAGAGTGAAAAGGTTGGCTTGAAGCTCAACGTTCAGAAAATGAAGATCATGGCATCTGGTCCCATCACTTCATGGGAAATAGATGGGAAAACAGTGGAACCAGTGTCAGACTTTATTTTTTAGGGCTCCAAAATCACTGCAGATGGTGATTGCAGTCATGAAATTAAAAGACACTTACTCCTTGGAAGGAAAGTTATGACCAACCTAGATAGCATATTAAAAAGCAGAGACATTACTTTGCCAACCAAGGTCCATCTAGTCAAGGCTATGGTTTTTCCAGTGGTCATGTATGGATGTGAGTTGGACTGTGAAGTGAGCTAATCGCCGAAGAATTGATGCTTTTGAACTGTGGTGCTGGAGAAGACTCTTGAGAGTCCCTTGGACTGCAAGGAGATCCAACAAGTCCATTCTAGAGGAGATCAATCCTGGGTGTTCATTGGAAGGACTGATGCTAAAACTGAAACTCCAATTCTTTGGCCACCTCATGCGACAAGTTGACTCACTTGAAAAGACTCTGATACTGGGAGGGATTCGGGGCGGGAGGAAACGGGGATGACAAAGAATTAGATGGATGGATGGCATCACCAACTCGATGGACATGAGTCTGAGTGAACTCCAGGAGCTGGTGATGGACAGGGAGGCCTGGCGTGCTGTGATTCATGGGGTCGCAAAGAATTGGACACGACTGAGCGACAACTGAACTGATTAGTGAGGATGTTTGAAAATAAAAAGTTTTATATTCCTGAGGGCTGTTTAAACTAGTAAAACATTTCTGACTGCAATAGGCAATATATTAAAAATGTCCATATGCTTTAAAGTAGCAATGTCACTTCTTTATATTTAAGAAAGTTATAAGTGAGAAACATGTAATTGAATAATGTCTTAGTCCAGGCTGCTCCAACACAATATCACAGATTGGGTAACTTACAAACAAATCTATTTCTCACAGTTTTAGAAACTGGATCTCCAAGACCAGGTTGTCAGCAAGGTGGGGTGAAGGCCGTCTTCTGGGTTCAAAAATTTTCCCGTATTGTATCATCATGTGGCATGAAAATGGGAGGGGAATTCCCAGGCCTCCTATGAGGACACTAGTTTCATTCATAATGCCTCCACCCACATGACCAATAAAGCATCTCCCAAGACCCCACTTCCTAATACCATCACTTTGGGAACCAGGACATCAACATATGAATTTGGGGGACACATCCAAATCATAGTCAGTGAGAATGTTCATTGCCATAGAATTTATATTAGGGGCAAACTCAAACTAAATGTTCAAAAATGAGAGACTATGTTAAAAAGTTATGATATATATGTATATATTCTATACTCAGATATTAAAATTATATTTTCTAAGGACACTAGGCTGTTGGAAAGATCTCAAAATACAGCACTAAGTTAAAAAAATTAAAAGTTATGAACTTTTAAAATGAACAGATATTTATCAAGAATGTAGGATGTACCATAAGGATTGTTCTAAAAGCTGAAGCTATAACAGTAATCCATACAAAGCACCCCTGCCCTGTGGAGCTTACATTCTATCCAACGGAGACTAGTCTGTCAAACTATCGTAAGTGTTATAGATAAAAATAAAGCTGAGGCAACAACAAATGACGGGGAGGGTGGCACCCTAATTTTCAGTGAGTAAGGTCAGAGACAGCCTTACTGAAAAGTTGACCTCTACATAATCTTGGGAGAGGAGAACACGTGGAGTGATACAAGAGACTGTAAGAGCAAAGAACCTTCCAGCAGGGAGAAAAGCAATCGCAAAGGATTCCAATGGAGAGAAAAAGAAATGCAAATTTGAGGATTAATATATTCAGAGATACTATTTAAGGAAACTGCACATTCACATATGATTCTTTTTTATACTTTCAATAATAAATTCAACTGAAACAAAAAAAATATTCTTTAAGGACAGATGTGTTTGAGTGGTTGAGGTAATTAACAGCTTTCCTGTATTCTATTTCAATACCTGCAATAAAATGAGTATGTGCAAAATACAAAAATAAAATATTATTTGTTCCATAGAGTTATACTAACCATGGATATTCTGCAACAGTAAACCTGAAAAACTGTCTATATAATAAAATTGTAAAACTTTTAATTAAAATGGTGAGCTAAAGAAGTCCTTATAGATAAAATTTTAAAGACCTTTTAAAATATAAAATTGAGCTTATCTCTGATTTCATTGGTTTGACAAAATTAATCTAGGAATTAAAATATAATCCTTTTCCACAGTTTCATGTAGGTACAAAGTAGAAAGCATTACAGGTTCATTAAGAAGTATGACTTTTTAATGTTTCATTAAAACTAAGATTTATCTTACTAATCATAGACCATCAGCTCAAATTACATCAAGGCATATGTTTTGAAAATAGTTTTACTATGTACATGGATTTTTTTCAAGTGTTCTGTGAGGTCAATTTTGCAAAGCAGCAACAGGACCGACCTGCTTTGCTCTGGGAGGGGCTGAGTGCATCACTCAGCACATTCGTGTTGGCTAATAACATGACCTGTCTAGATAAGACCAAACCAGCACCTGTCCCTGCACCTGGCCATGAAAGCCCCAAAGTCATTATCCAGAAGGTACAGTTCTGTATGCATTTTCTATTTTAAGATGGTTAGAGAGAATCATTTTTAAAGATGATTCTATTTTAGTTCAGTCATCTATAGCTGTATGACATTTCATGCTTTGAGGGCATAATCACTGAAAGATTACCCACTATCCCATAGGTCACAAAAATTCTCTTGTTCCCCTAACATTTAACCTGGATGCAGTTAGAAAAGTACATATTGAGATGATTACTTTCTATTTTTGTAGAGTTAATGTTGAGGACTTTTTAAAAAACTGCCTTTTGGTATAATTCAAGCGACATACTTGTATAGTTACAAATACAAAGATATGTCGTAATTTTCTCCTGGAAAAATATGGGCCAGCCTTTTCCACTCGAGAGGCAATATAGCAGAGTGGTTAAATGCACTCAAGACTTTCAAGTACAGATGTGCAGGTTGTCTACTACTCAACTTCTGAGAATGATGCCACTGTGTGACCTTGAGACTTGATTCTAAAAGTGAGCCAGTGGGTCCAAAAGTCCTCCTATGGTGTTTACTCTATTTTTGAAATTTTGAGAAATAAAATTAATTCCTTAGTGTTTTATTTCCTTTTCAGTTCAGTTCAGTTCAGTCGCTCAGTCGTGTCCGACTCTCCACGACCCCATGAATCATCGCACGCCAGGCCTCCCTGTCCATCACCAACTCCCGGAGTTCACTCAAACTCATGTCCACAGAGTCGGTGATGCCATCCAGCCATCTCATTCTCTGTCATCCCCTTCTCCTCCCTATTGACTCCTTCCTAGGAGGGTTGGAAGGATTGACTGAATTAATAAAATTATAGTACATTCCCTGGTGGTTCAGTCAGGAAAGAGTCTGCCTACAATGCAGGAGACCCAGGTTCGATCTCTGGGTCAAGAAGATCCCTTGGAGAAGGAAATGGCAAACCCACTGCAGTATTCTTGCCAGGGCAATGCCATGGATATAGGAGCATAGTGGGCTTCAGTCCATGAGGGCTCAAAGAGTCGGACATGACTAAGTGACTAACTATCTATAGTACTTAGAAGCATTCTAGGGATATGGTCAGCAAGCAAAAGCCCAAACAAGTCTTATTCTGCAACTAATCTTCTCAAGATTATGAAAGAGGTTGCTGATGTGATAATTACAGTTCTCAGTTGAATAGTTCACTTAGACCTTACTCCTCACTGCAAGTGATATACTATTAAAGTTGGTTTCATAATTTACTTCCTGGATGTCAAACCTTATATATGAAGAACATAATAGATCCAGAGAGGTTTAGTGTATAGAATAATATGTTTAATTGATATGTAAATGCCAATGAGTGTTTCAAATCTTATGTGATGATGAACTTAAAGTATACTGTTTGGAGAGTATATTTTGGAGAGTATTTTATTTATGGGGAATAAACAATCAAATATCTATTGGAATACAAGAACATTCTTTCACCAGTGCTAAAATAAAACCTGGTGGCCCCACTATAGAAGCAATATGGATGATCTTCTAGTTTCCTTTGAAATTGTGAGAGAAATGTGTTCTTGAACAGAGTTACAAAAATAATACATGGATCAAGGAATAAATGCTATGTGAGCTTTAAAATAATTTATAAAGATCAATACTGGGAAAAAATGTGTAGGTAACTGAGTCAAAATAGAATATATGTTAAAGAGTTGATTATTATATTACTAATGAGTTGACAACATGTAAACCATTCAGTTCAGTTCAGTCGCTCAGTCGTGTCCGACTCTCCGCGACCCCATGAATCACAGAACGCCAGGCCTCCCTGTCCATCACCAACTCCCGGAGTACACTCAAACTCATGTCCACAGAGTCGGTGATGCCATCCAGCCATCTCATTCTCCGTCGTCCCCTTCTCCTCCCGCCCCCAACCTTTCCCAGCATCAGAGTCTTTTCCAGTGAGTCAACTCGTCGCATGAGGTGGCCAAAGTATTGCAGTTTCAGCTTTAGCATCAGTCCCTCCAATGAACATCCAGGATAGATCTTTAGAATGCACTGGTTGGATCTCCTTGCAGTATAAGGGACTCTCAAGAGTCTTCTCCAACACCACAGTTCAAAAACATCGATTCTTCGGCGATCAGCCTTCTTCACAGTCCAACTCTCACATCCATAATGACCACGGGAAAAACCATAGCCTTGACTAGATGGACCTTGGTTGGCAAAGTAATTACTGTATGTTTTTTGTAAGACTATCTCAAGTAGTTGTTCTGATTCTTAAGGACTCTCAAGGAAAAAGGAAGCTTCAAAAAGTTGTAAGTGAATTATATTATACAAATCAAGCTGTTTTCTAATTATGTATTATATTTACAATTTTGTGCTTAGTTGTTCAGTCATATCCGACTCTTTGTAACCCCATGGAACGTAGCTCACCAGGCTCCTCCGTCCATGGGGATTCTCCAGGCATAATACTAGAGTGGGGCACCATTTCCTCCTCCAGGGGATCTTTCCAACCCAGGGATCGAAGCCAGGTCTTCCACATTGCAGGCAGATTCTTTACCCTCTCAGCCACCAGGGAAGCCCAAGAATACTACTTTCAAAAATCTTACTGTCATGTTAGATTCATAAGCTAAAATTATATTTGTGACAGTAATGTCAGAATATACATGATTTTGAGCTAGTTTAATTTTTACAGATACTAATTCAGTCATAGTCAAAGGTTCTTTAACTCCAAACTCTACAGATTCTCTGAGTAATGAGCACATGCTTTTTATGAAATTTAAATGGATTTAATCTGCAATTAGATATTAAGGTAACATTCATACTTTTATTTAGCAGATATTTATTCATGCCTTCTATGTTCTAGACCTAGTGTCATCAAAGTTAAAAAGCACCTCACTTTCTTTCTCAAGTAGATTATACTCCATGTACTCCATAAGGAAGAAAAATGTGGAATTATTTTTATAGTATGAGATCAGTGTTTTTATGTATGGACAAAGCAACATAGAAGGAGATTTAAATAAACCTAGAGGAATCAGAGAGACCTGGAGACTTTTGAGAGAGTCTTTATTTTAGCATCCACTTAAACTGGAGGAGGAAATGGCAACCCACTCCAGTAATCTTGCCTGGAGAATCCCATGGGCAAAGGAGCCTGGCGGGCTACAGTCCCGGGGTCACAAAGAGTTGGACATGACTGAGTGACTAACACACACATAAAATAAAATAAACTTATGGTGTATGTCTGATCCATACACAGAACAAGAGACTCATAGGCATAGCAGCAGCTTCTACGAACTCTTTAAGTTCAAGACAATTACTTTATTTACCAAGAAAGACTGATGGCTTTTTCCACTACCCTACACTGGGCACTAAGTACAATTCTCCAAAAAGTTGTGCATGTGGTCATCAGTTCCGTTTGATTTGCATAAAGCTTGTCTCAAGACTGTGTTACACACAGTATAAGCCTTTTAGAGGTGAGAATTTCCAGACTGAAAGAGCACTATGTACTTCCCTGCATGCTAAGGATACCGGGGTGGGACCAGTATCCAAGGAGAGAACTAAGCACCTGGTTTTAGTGCTGTCTGCCAAACAACACAAATATTATGTTCTTCTGTACACATTATATTTTAGTATACTTGGACAAAAAGTGAAAGATGTAGGCGCTGATATTTTTTCTGATAGTAGAAGAATACTTTGAACTTGAGTTGCATAAAATAAATTACCTCTAATGAATTACTGTATACACTAGCAAATAAAAGGAGAATTAGGAGGCAGGGATTCAATTCATGGTCCTATTTGGCATTTGGTGACTGAATAAAAGGAAATATTTTGAAATGAATTTCAAAGTAGAAAAACGATTTATATTCTTGAGAGACACCTGCTGGGATGCCACTAAATTACAGAACAAATAAATGACAGCAAAAATCATCAAATCTTCCCTCTTTTATATAATATTCTTATACCATATGGCAATAATGGTGGTTTTCTCACTGTCTATAATGTAGCTGGACATTCTGAACCAGATTATAGTGTTTCCTCTTCACATGTACAAGCATTCACATTTGACCTAAATCCTGTCATGCTGTTCAGAAAGTGAAAAAGCAAAAGCTTTTTTTCTTTATCTCCCTGATCTCATTTTCCCAGATGGTTTTAAAATTGAGTTCAAGCTGGTATAGCACCTGTGTGGAGATTGGGGAGGTTTTATACAATTTAGGGTTTTCTCATAAAAGTTTTCTAATTACAGAAACAGTATTTGGACACCAAGAAAAACAAAACATTGATGACATAAGTTTAAATTATTAAAGTGATGAAATAACTTTAAAAAATATCCACACTTTGGTTTTTCTGCCTGAACTTTTTTTGGAAGAGTTTTGGAAATATCATAGCTCAGCTGGTAAAGAATCTGCCTGCAATGCAGTAGACCTCGATTCTATTCCTAGGTCAGGAGGATATGATGGAGAAGGGATAGGCTACCCACACCAGTATTCTTGGGCTTCCCTTGTGGCTCAGCTGCACAGGAATCCTCCTGCAATGTGGGAGACCTGGGTTCGATCCCTGGGTTGGGAAGATCGCCTGGACAAGGGAAAGGCTACTCACTCCAGTATTCTGGCCTGGAGAGAACCATGGACTATACAGTCCATGGAGCCACAAAGAGTTGGACACAACTGAGCGACCTTCACCTTCACTTTCATTTTCATATTGAATGCATTATTATGTAATCAGAAAACAAATCAGACAGTAAGAACAAGTTTCAGAATCTAAAATAATAGCAGCAATGTTGAGTTTTTACTTGATTTGTGACTAAAATACTGCATGTTCTTTTCAGCAATGAGAATTTTCTATCTATTTGGTAATTAGTCACCACTCAGGAAGAATATTTTGAATGAATTCAAAAGAATGAATAAGTTTATTCAGCACTACATGAACCATGAGGATTATCATTCCCTTACACCAGATGTTGAAGTTGGTAGTCAAAGGATCTCATGGAGGATGAGGATGAAGTAGCAACCTTTCTATCATGTTTTGGTGAAAATTAATAGCAGAAAATTGTTGACCTTCGTTCTATAACCAAAGATTTGTTAGAAAAGGTGACCTTTAGTTTTATGGGAGGAAATTTAAAATATCAAGAAAAAGAAAGGAATGAAGAAAGGGAGGGGGGCAGGGAAGAGCTCTAAGAAACTTCCATGAATGAAGAATTCTATAATGAAAGGTTTGAAACCAGTTAAAAACAAAACCAATCCCAAAAGCTGATATAAACATGGTGACTTGAAAAAAGGCTCATATTTAGACTATTCTCAAAAAGAATTAATAAGGAAATAATACACTGATAACAACAACATTGATGTTGGTGATGTATACAGGAAATGAATGGGAGGCACAGAAAAAATGGTTATCATATTTTAAATGAAAAAGTTAAATAAACCAATCAGACTTTCATTTTGTAGTGTTGGAATAACCTTGTCTTGAATGTTGAAGAACTTTTTCACCTGATACCTTGAAAATCTATCAGTGAAGCAAAGTTATGGCAATTAGATGCCAAGAGCCCAATGTTCCAAATTGAACTGCCAATAAATGGGGGCAGATCACTCAAAACTGGTCCAACTGCTGCTACCTGCCACTTAGCCTTTTCTCTGTTCCCAAAAGAGGCTAGCAAAGAAAGGATGGAGGGGAACAAAGGTAGAAGTGAAAGGTCCCCAACTGATAGAAAGTATAATAGAATCATATTGAGAAACTTCTTCCACAAGTGCCCAAGTTAAAGAGGTGTGATAGAACTCCAAGAAAACCACCCATGTAATTGGGAGATATATATAAAATAGATAGTAATTGGTTGGTCACCTGATTGGACATCAGGTTAGCTGTAACTATCTTTTACCTGTCAATATGGGAAATGGGCACTGGAGTCAGATGACAAGAGTCAAGCAAGGAGCAGAATTCACTAGAAGGTTAACAGTGTGTTTCCTTAGGAGCTATATATTGGAATATTTTTTAAAACATATATATTTTTTTCTTTTTAAAATAATTTTAGATCACATGCTGGGCATAGAGGAAACCTACCTAAATAAAATAAAGGCCATGTAATGACAAATTCATACTAATATCATGCACAATGATGAAAAGCTGAAAGCATTTCCTCCAAGATCATGAATAAGACAAGGATGTTCACTTTTGCCACTTTTATTCAACATGGTTTTAGAAGTTCTAGCCACAGCAATCATAAAAGAAAAAAGAAAATAAGGAATCCAAACTGGAAAATAAGAAATAAAACTGTCACTCTTTGCAGATCCCATGATACTACATATAAAAAATCCTAAAGACACTACTAGAAATCTACTGGAGCTCACCAATGTTTCCATGAAGTTTCAAAATACAAAATTAATACATAGAACTAAGTTGCATTTCTATACACTAACAATAAAAGATCAGAAAAGGAAATTAATGAAACAATCCCATTTATCATCTCATCAAAAAGAATAAAACACCTAGGAATAAACCTACCTAAGGAGGTGATAGAATGGGAGAAAATATTTGCAAATGATGATAGTAACAAGGGATAAGTTTCCAAAATATACAAACAGCTCAAACAGTTCAATATCAAAAAAACAAAACAATCCAATCAAAAATGGGCAGGAGCTCTAAACAGACATTTCTCAAAAAAAAAAAATATATATATATATATACACACATACAGATGGCCAACAGACATATGAAAAGATGTTCAATTAATTACTAAGATGTTCAGCTAATTACTATAGAAATGCAGATCAAAACTACAATGAGGTATCACTTTACACCAGTCAGAGTGGCCATCATAAAAAACTACAAATAATAAATGCTGGAGAATCTGTGGAGGAAAAGGAACACTCCTACACTCTTGGTGGGAATTGTGCCAGTATGGAAATATAGAGGTTCCTTATGAATACTTTGGCCACCTCATGCAACGAGTTGACTCACTGGAAAAGACTCTGATGCTGGAAAAGGTTGGAGGCAGGAGGAGACGGGGACGACAGAGAATGAGATGACTGGATGGCATCACTGACTCGATGGACATGAGTTTGAGTGAACTCCGGGAGTTGGTGATGGACAGGGAGGCCTGGCATGCTGTGATTCATGGGGTCGCAAAGAGTCGGACACGACTGAGCAACTGAACTGAAGTGAACTTAACTGAACTATGATCTTCCAATCTCTCTCCTGGGTGTTAATCAGAAAAAAACTCTAATTTGAGTTTTACATGCACCTTAATATTCACTGCAGCACTGTTTATAGTAGAGGGTATGGGTAAAATCTATTTACAATAGTCTTTGTAAGACCTCCTCAGACAGCCATTTTGCTTTTTTGCATTTCTTTTCCATGGGGATGGTCTTGGTCCCTGTCTCCTGTACAATGTCACAAACCTCCGTCCAGAGTTCATCAGGCACTCTATCTATCAGATCTAGTCCCTTAAATCTATTTCTCACTTCCACTATATAATCATAAGGGATTGATGCTTTTGAACTGTGGTGTTGGAGAAGACTCTTGAGAGTCCCTTGGACTGCGAGGAGATCCAACCAGTCCATTCTAAAAGAGATCATTCCTGGGTGTTCATTGGAAGGACTGATGCTAAAGCTGAAACTCCAATACTTTGGTCACCTCATGCAACGAGTTGACTCACTGGAAAAGACTCTGATGCTGGGAAAGGTTGGGGGCTGGAGGAGAAGGGGATGACAGAGAATGAGACGGCTGAATGGCATCACCGACTCTGTGGACATGAGTTTGAGTGAACTCCGGGAGTTGGTGATGGACAGGGAGGCCTGGCGTGCTGTGATTCATGGGGTCGCGGAGAGTCGGACATGACTGAGCGACTGAACTGAACTGAAGACATGGAAAAAACCTAAATGTCCATTGACAGATGAATAAAGAAGGTATAGGGAGTGTGTGTGTATTACGGATGGAATATTACTCAGCCCATAAAAATAATGCCATTTGTAACAATATGGATAGACCCAGAAATTACCAGATAAAGACAAATATCATATGATACAGCTTATATGTGGAATCTAAAAACAATTCATTCACAAAACAGAAATAGACCCAGAGAAAATGAAGAAAACAAAGTTATAATTACCAAAGGGGAAAGGGGGTGGGAGAGGTACATTAGTAGTTTCCAATTATCATATACACACTACTATATATAAAATAGAGAGTGAACAAGAACCTACTATATAGCACAGGAAATTATACATAATATTTTGTAATAACTTATAAGGGAAAAGAAATTAAAAACAGAATTGTCTCTCTCTCTCCCTACATATATATATGTATGTATATATACATATATACATGTATTCATACATATATGAATTTATAGGAGTGTAAATGAATTGGGGGCCTCCCTGGTATCTCAGATGGTAAAGAATATGCATGCCAATGCAGGGGATCCGGGTTCGATCTCTAGGTTGGTAAGATCCACTGGAGAAGGGAATAGCAACCCAGCACAGTATTCTTGCCTGGAGAATTCCAAGGACAGAGGAGCTTGGCTGGTTACAGTCCATGAAGCCAAAAAGCTCTGGACACAACTGAGCAACTAACACTTTTACTTTTCATATACAGGAATCACTTTCTAGTACACCTGAAACAAATGCAACATTGCAGATCAACTATACTTCAATTAAAAAAAATAATTTTAGCAGTAAGCCAATGAGTTTTCTATAGTCAAAGTGAGTTAAATATTAATATAGAAAGTGAAAAATATAACATTGATCTAAAAAATTTCTTAAATACAAAAAGGAAAGAGCATATTTTTATAATTTTTGCTTTCTCTTTTATATTATTTTGAAAAATAAAAAAATTCCTTCCTTTTAAATATCCTTTTAAAAATAACAATTCTAAAATTGAACCTAAGGTCATAGCAAAATTGAGCAAAAAGAACATAGTTCCCATATACCTCCTTCAACTCTGCCCAGTACACACAATCTCCTCCATTATCAAAATTCTTCACTAGAGTGGTGATAATATTTGTTATCATCCATGAATCCACACTGACACAGCAATGTCATCCAAAACGCACATTAGGGTTCAGTCTTGGTGTTGTACATTTTATGGATTTTTAACAAATATATAAGAATATCATCCATCATTATAGTGTCATAGAGAATAATTTCACCTGATCTAAAAATTCTCTGTGATCTTATCTCTATTAAATTCTCTTTGCTTCTTTGTGAAATATCATTTGACTATATTTGAAGAGAAGTGAAACGAAAGTCACTCAGTCGTGTTCAACTCTTTGTGATCCCATGGACTACACAGCCCATGGAATTCTCTAGGCCAGAATACTGGAGTGGGTAGATCCCCAACCCAGGGATTGAAGCCAGGTCTCCCGTGTTGCAGGCAGATTCTTTATCAGCTGAACCACAAGGGAAGCCCTGACTATATTTATGTGAGTTTATTTCTGAGTTCTTTTCTGTTCCATTGATCTATGTACCTATTCTTTCATCAATATCAAATTTTCTTGATTTTTTTTAACTGTGTTATGCAGTATGTGAGATCTTTAGTTCCCTGACCAGGGATCAAACCTGTGCCCCTGCAGTGGAAGCACAAAGCCATAACCACTGGACCACCAGATATTTTCCCATACTGTCTTGATAGCTGTATCCTTTACCAAATCTTAAAGTTGGGTAGTGTTAGTCCTCTGACACTGTTCTCTTTCAATAGTAAATTAGCTATTCTGGGTCTTTTGCTTTTCTATACGAACTTTAGAATCAGTCTTTCAATACCCACAAAACAACTTGCTAGGATTTTTATTGAAATTTATTAACAATATATTAATTTTTAACAAAATACTTTCATCTGAAAATTGGAAAATTGCTGATTTAAGTACTATTCAAAGTAAGAGCAAATGTCCATTTTTAAAAAATGAAACTGTTTGCGTGATACTTTATTTAGTAGTATGAAAATATTGTGCATTCACTAGTATTATATAGTAACCTAAAATCAAGGCCTATTCTTTAAACTGGCATATTAATCAAAATTCGAGACAGTCTAGTGAATACCTACACTTACATTAATTATATATAAAGTACACCTAAGATGCTGAATTCCTTCCTACTAAGTAATAGGACATTAAAAGTTGTTTTTAACACAACTTATAACTTAAAAATACAAAAATAAAACAATTGTATTGGTTGAATTGTTAATTTTTTTTTTAGTATAAACCAAGTACATGCTGCTGCTGCTAAGTCACTTCAGTCGTGTCCGACTCTGTGTGACCCCATAGACGGAAGCCCACCAGGCTCCCCCGTCCCTGGGATTCTCCAGGCAAGAACACTGGAGTGGGTTGCCATTTCCTTCTCCAATGTGTGAAAGTGGAAAGTGAAAGTGAAGTCCCTCAGTCGTGTCCGACCCTTAGCGACCCCACGGACTGCAGCCTACCAGGCTCCTCCATCCATGGGATTTTCTAGGCAATAGTACTGGAGTGGCTTGCCATTGCCTTCTCCGAAGCAAGTACATAAGAATGAATAATTCCTGTTTAAGTAAGTACTGACAAAAACTTACTGGTATCTGCTCTACATATATTATATGTTTATTTTCCTGAATGGATAAAGACAAATAACTAGTTCAGGTTAAGAAATACTAAAGTGCTGTGTTTTGTTTTACATCCTGAGGCACCTAATGCTGGCTCGTCCCACTTTGAGCCCAGATACACTATGCTTTTAAAGCAACCATCTTTTGCTTTAATTTAAGCCAATAAAGCCATAGTTATATTAAAAAGAAAAAAAAAAGAAATACTAATGTATCATCCTGTACTGTTTACTTTCTACCCTTTGGATATATCCACATCTATAGTGACACTGTACGTTATATACAACAAGATGCTCATTTCAGATTTTATGAGGTACTATTTGAATTAGATCAAGCCCATAAAGGCTAGTAAAATATAGGCAAAAATGTAATTAATTTGTTTGGAAATGTTCGTAAACTGTGATAGAGACTTTGTATGTAGCATCTCAGTTAACTTCAGCAACTCTATAAATTTAGCATCATTATGATGAAAGTGAAAGAGGAGACTGAAACAGCTGGCTTAAAACTCAACATTCAGAAAACTAAGATCATGGCATCCTGTCTCATCACTTCATGGCAAATAGATGGGGAAACAATGAAAACAATGACAGACTTTATTATTGGGGGAATCCAAAATAACTACAGATGGTAATTGTAGCCATGAAATTAAAAGACACTTGCTCCTTGGAAGAAAAGCTATAACCAACCTAAACAGCATATTAAAAAGCAGAGACATTACCAACAAAGGTCCATCTAGTCAAAGCTATGGTTTTTCCAGTAGTCATGTATGGATGTGAGAGTTGGACTATAAAGAAAGCCAAGTGCCGAAGAATTGATGCTTTTAAACTGTGGTGTTGGAGAAGACTCTTGAGAGTCCCTTGGATAGCAAGGAAATCCAACTAGTCCATTGTAATGGAAATCATCCCTGAATATTCATTGGAAGGACTGATGCTGAAGCTGAAACTCCAACACTTTGGCCACCTGATGCGAAGAACTGACTCATTTGAAGAAACCCTGATGCTGGGAAAGATTGAAGGTGGGAGGAGAAGGGAACAGCAGAGGATGAGATGGTTGGATGGCATCACTGACTCAATGGACATGAGTTGGAGTAAACTCTGGGAGTTGGTGATGGATAGGGAAGCCTGGCGTGCTGCAGTCCATGGGGTTGCAAAGAGTCAGACATGATTGAGTGACTGAACTGAACTGAACTAATGTTCAGTGGATGCCAGGGAAATTTACTCAAGTGGGTTAAATAATTTCCCATAAATTATATATTTCATTAGGGTTCAACAGTCTCTTTTTCTAGGCCTCCTCCTACTCTGCCTCACCAGCTTCTAAAGGAAAACAAGGTCATTAAGATAAACCAGGTGCCTGTTTCTTTGTCCTCTCACCATCACCAGCTTATCTTCAGTGTGCTTGATTTCTCAAAACACATGAAAGCCTCTCACAGGAGGAATAATGGTAGATAAATTTTATGCATAATCATAAAAAACCTCTCAAGAGGAAAACTGGGAGTGATAGCAATGAGAACTGCAAATAGGGAAAGCGAAAAAAGAGGCAGCAAGCATCATGAAATAATGTTTGCACCAGTGTGATAAAAGCCTGAAGAAGGGTGAGTCAAAACATGACAGTAGGAAAAGTAATCATGAACCGATACAGGAGGAAAATGATGATTTAGTCACGACTTCCTTCTAAAGCCAACCAGGCATAATTAACACGACCACAGCCTGTTAGTTTCTTAAGAATAGAAAGTAAGACAAAATCCTGTTTTTATACATTCTGATGGCAGTAAATGACACAGGCATACATCTGGCTCACTCTTCTTTGACAACATTAGGATTCCTCAGTGAATGGATATTCTTTAAGCATCAATCTAAAAGATTACTGCATCATGACTAGACTATTTTTCTTCCCTTCAGTTCAACAATGACCACATATGCTAATTGGTAGTTGATAATAGCCACTGGGGCAATACACTCAATTGTGACCTTTAATTGTCTCATAGAAGCCAAAAAGAGAAAGCCGGCTAATTTTTTTTTTTAATCAGCCAATTACTTTCATTACTCATTTCATGCAATTCATTATTCACAAATTTATAAAAATATAGAAGCTTCAGAATGGGTTGAACCTTGAAGTTAGTTTACTCAAGCTTCCTTTTATTAAATGTACAGAACATTTTAAATTGTGAATTGATGTCCAGTGTAGATGAGGGAAAATCAGGTCAGTATTGTTGGTAGACTACTCTAATTAAATGCTGAGAGCTTTGATGAGGCACCATCTGCAGGCTCTATCTTCGCTTCTGCTGGTCTCCGAGGGAAGGTGACCTGTTTGACTCTGAAAGTGCTTCCATCTGTGGGGAGAATGGCACTGTTTACTAGCAGACCTGGCAGCTAACTGTACCTCAGAGAAAAATTTAAAGGGAATTCTCTTTGTTCAGAAATCTGACTCAGATTCTAGGTATCAAAGAGGAAAACCTGGGAAGTGCTGCTAATGAGCTAACAGACAAATACATATATATTTGTCTTGTGAACATATATTTATTCACTTGTGAGTGTCTGTGTGAGAGAGGGAATATGTGTACAAGTTAATAAAATGAATTTCTTCATTAATTCTAAAGTAACAAAGAATCAAATCTCGCTCAAGGAAGTCCTAAATTTTACCCTTTAACTGCACAAGGTGAAAATACTATGTTGAAATACTTAGAGTTGGAATGATGCAATAAAATTCTCACCGGACTTGATGGTTCATATAGCATGTCAGCACTCTTTGGTAAATAATTATTCAGTATGTTTAGACAATGGGCTAGGGCAATGGGAACTACAAGAAACAGCCTTTCTTTTTGGACAGATTCTGATAATGATTATGAGAATGATGATGATAGTATACATGAGCCAAATTTTCTTAATATCTTTTTCTGGAACAAAAGGTAGAATATATAAATACAGAATAAAATAAATTGAGAATCTAAACAATACTTTGTATGACTATATGGGTATATTTGTACAAACCTATCCATACTAGATGATAAATCGCATTATTAAATGACAATAATTGTTTTGTTTGATTTTTACTCTGTATTTCCATGTTTTGAAGAAAGTAAATGCACCATTCCTGTTTGCTCAGTCAGTAAAGAATCTGTCTGCAATGTAGGAGACCCAGGTTTCATCTCTGGGTCGGGAGGATCCCCTGGAGAAGGGAATGGCTACCCACTCCAGTGTTCTTGCCTGGAGAATTCCATGGACAGAGGAGCCTGGTGGGCTACAGTTCATGGGATTACAAGAGTCAGACACTACTTAGTGACTAAACTACCACCACCACCACAAGCTGAATTAAGTTTACATAAGTAATAAATATGGTTCTGTATATGTTTAAGGACATGCAGATAAGTTCTTAAATAAAACATATTCCTTGAAATATGCTTTTATATACAGGTTCATTTAAGATATTCTATAATCTTTTAATTAATTTTTACTCATGTACTGAGCTACTTCTATCTTTTAAAAACATACTAAACATAAAATAAATTTTAGTGTTTAGAAAGAAAGAAAAGGTCAGGAAGAAGAGAGTGATTAGGAAGAGGTGGAAAATGCATGAAGAAAAAATTGAAGAGGAAATATAACAGAGTAAAAAATTACTGATTGACAAAGGAGAGGGGAGGGAGAGAGAGAGGAAGAGGGGCAGGGAAAAGAAGAGGAATGGAGAAAGAGGTTTGATGGAGTTAATGAAAGATAAGAGGAAAAAAAACAGGAGCAAAAAGAGGAGCAAGAAGGAAAGGGGAATAAACTATAAAATGATGCCATACAAGGACATAACTGGAATAAATGGAAGGCCTAAAAAGTCCTACAGACTGTATGTGCAGGTATCTTTATGTACTACTTTAGGAAACATAACTAATTTCCAATATCACTATATAACGGTATCTGAAAATTTTAGATTTGAAGTTAAAAGTCAATCAGCAATAAGTTACCTAACACCATTCTTATGGTCATGGAACAACAGACTTGTTCCAAACTGGGAAAGGAGTACATCAAGGTTGCATATTGTCATCCTGCTTATTTAAATTAAATGCAGAGTATGTAATGCCAAATGCCAGGCTGGATGAACCACAAGCTGGAATCAAGATTGCCAGGAAAAATATCAATAACCTCAGATACTCAGGTGATACCACCCTTAAGGCAGAAAATGAAGAATTAAAGAGCCTCTTGATGAAAGTGAAAGAGGAGGGTGGAAAAGTTGGCTTAAAACTCAAAATTCAGGAAACTATAGATCATGGAATCCGGTCCCAACACTTCATGGCAAATAGGCGGGGAAATGATGGGAACAGTGAGAGATTTTTTTTTTTGGCTCCAAAATCACTGCAGATGGTGACTTCAGCCATGAAATTAAAAGATGCTTGCTCCTTGGAAGAAAAGCTATGACCAACCTAGACAGCATATTAAAAAGCAGAGACATTACTTTGTCAACAAAGGTCCGTCTAGTCAAAACTATGGTTTTTCCAGTAGTCATGTATGGATGTAAGATTTGGACTATAAAGAAAGCTGAGTGCCAAAGAATTGATGCTTTTGAACTGTGGTGTTGGAGAAGACTCTAGAGAGTCTCTTGGACTGCAAGGAGATCCAACCAGTCCATCCTGAAGGAAATCAGTCCTGAATATTCATTGGAAGGATTGATGCTGAAGCTGAAACTCCAATACTTTGCATACCTGATACAAAGAACCAACTCGTTGGAAAAGATCCTTATGCTGGGCAAGATTGAAGGTGGGAGAAGAAGGGGACAGGAGAGCATGAGATAGTTGGATGGCATCACTGACATGATGGACATGAGTTTGAGTAGGCTCTGGGAGTTGGTTATGGGCAGGGAAGCCTGGCGTGCTGCAGTCC
This sequence comes from Moschus berezovskii, assembly GCF_049115385.1. Taxonomy (NCBI): domain Eukaryota; kingdom Metazoa; phylum Chordata; class Mammalia; order Artiodactyla; family Moschidae; genus Moschus; species Moschus berezovskii. The sequence goes on along the minus strand of NC_142462.1, from coordinate 27,930,667 downwards.
ATGGGCTTGCAAAGAGTAGTACATGATGAGTAACTAAACTGAACTGAACTGATTCTTATGGCACATGTAACTTTTGAAAAGGATGGTGGATACTTTTTACTTTGATTTTTATGCTAAAATCGTTTCCTCATCAGCCTATAACACTGGGTCACTAAGGAAAACTATGTGTGAAATTTCAAAACCAGATAAACTACTATTATAAATGGTTATAAGCACATTTTTTTCTTTACGATAGGAATAGAATTTAAGGTAGATTACTCCTTAGAAGGAAAGTTATGACCAACCTAGATAGCATATTAAAAAGCAGAGACATTACTTTGCCAACCAAGGTCCGTCTAGTCAAGGCTATGATTTTTCCAGTGGTCATGTATGGAAGTGAGAGTTGGACTATGAAGAAAGCTGATCGCCGAAGAATTGATGCTTTTGAACTGTGGTGCTGGAGAAGACTCTTGAGAGTCCCTTGGACTGCAAGGAGATCCAACCAGTCCATTCTGGAGGAGATCAATCCTGGGTGTTCATTGGAAGAACTGATGCTAAAGCTGAAACTCCAATACTTTGGCCACCTCATGCGATGAGTTGACTCACTGGAAAAGACTCTGATGCTGGGAGGGATCGGGGGTGGGAGGAGACGGGGACAACAGAGAATGAGATGGCTGGATGGCATCACCAACTCTGTGGACATGAGTTTGAGTGAATTCCGGGAGTTGGTGGTGGACAGGGAGGCCTGGCGTGCTGTGATTCATGGGGTTGCAAAGAGTCGGACACGACTGAGCGACTGAACTGAACTTAACTGAACTAAGCTTGTTCTAGGGCTTCCCTGGTGGTGCTAGTGGTAAAGAACCCTCCTGCCAATGCAGGAGAAACAAGCAATGCAGGTTTGATTCCTAAATCGGAAAGATCCCCTGGAAGAGGGCAGGGCAACCCACTCCAGTATTCTTGCCTGGAAAATCCCATGGACAGATAAACCTGGCAGGCTATGGTCTGGGTTGCAGAGAGTCAGACATGACTGAAGTGACTTAGCAAGCAAGCGTAATTTGATGTAGACAAAATAATTGAATGGATCATTTTAATTCTCCAAATATAAAGGAGGAATACACTGTCACCTCATCTTTGGTAGACTATAGAAGAACCTATCTGAATTGACAAGGATCTGACATAACAGTGGAGTGTCTTGCTTGGAGGAGAGAAGCTGAGACAAGGACCTTCAAGGTTCAAAGCTATGAACATATTTTCATTGAACAGAGGTGACTACAATCAAAAACAGAGTGAAAAACACTTGGAACTGGGAAATTTCCTTGAAATATAAAGGAGGATAATGTTTGTCTGTATTACTCAGGAACCCAGTTCAGCGTCTAGCCCTTCAGAGAGCAGTGATAACATTCTGACCTTTTGAAAAAATGTCACCATAAGGAGAATTGAAGTAGCTGGCCCCTGAAAATGAGTAGTGGTCTTAGTTTAACTGTGGGGTGACTCTCATGATCAAAACCATGGCACCAGTGCCAGTCCTCCCAATGCAACACCCGTCAGAGACTCATCAGAGGCCAACATAGTGCACAGAGAACTGAGATGTGTTCTGAAGACCTTTCCAGCATCCCTTCATCCAATAAAGAACCACGTAGCCTACTCACTAAAAGCTGCCAATCAAAGGCACACCCACATAAACATGTTTGTTTTTTGCATCTGTGACTCTACTTCTGTATTTTGTATCCTTTTTATTTTATATTTGACATATAAACAGGGGATAAGGGTGGAGGGATAAATTGGGAGCTTGGAACATACATAGAAGAGTTGACTCACTGGAAAAGACCCTGATGCTGGGAGGGATTGGGGGCAGGAGGAGAAGGGGATGACAGAGGGTGAGATGGCTGGATGGCATCACCAACTCGATGGACATGAGTTTGAGTAAACTTCGGGAGTTGGTGATGGATAGGGAGGCCTGGATTGGAGAAGGCAATGGCAACCCACTCCAGTATTCTTGCCTGGAGAATCCCAAGGGCGGGGGAGCCTGGTGGGTTGCCCTCTATGGGGTGGCACAGAGTCGGACACGACTGAAACGACTTAGCAGCAACAACAGCAGCAGCAACAGCAGGGAGACCTGGCGTGCTGTGATTCATGGGGTTGCAAAGAGTCGGACACGACTGAGTGACTGAACTGAACTGATGATGAAATAGATAACTAATAAGAACTTGCTGTGTAGCACAGGGAACTCTACTCAGTACTCTGTAATCGCCTAAATGGGAAAAGAATCTTTGGGGAAAAGTGAATATATGTATAACTGATTCACTTTGCTGTACACCAGAAACTAGCACAACATGTAAATCAACTATATTCCAATATCAACTAAAAAATAAAATAAAATTGTGAAGAAAAGCCACAGCCACAGATGTTCCCAAAACCACATGACCTTTGGTTTATGTAGCATCAGGCCCAGTAATGTATGCTGAGAGAGATGGTAAAGAGGCAAATGAGAAGATAAAGAAATATTTTAGAAAGAAAACTAGCCTGGGGGCCACAAAGCAGATTACAGAAAGCTTGAGAAAGGGGTATCGGAGGGGAATGCTGGAATGCAGAGTTGTGCAGAGAACCACAGAACAATGTAGGGGTGAGAATTTAGACGATGGTAGATGAATGGAGAGGTCTATATTCAGGACTTTGCAATTGTCCCTGAATTAATTACCAGGCAAGTAGAATGCTTAGAAAACCTATCATGGATTAAGTTTGGACTTTCTGAAAATTTGGCAGTTTATACATGTCATTTAACACAAATTTAGAAATTATTATTTTACTCATATATCAATGAAACCGTGAGAAACTATTGTAATCTTTATGAAATGTCTGAATAAGATGTCATCATTAGTGTTAAATAATGAAGGATTTTTTTTAATGCCCTAAAATCTTGTTTGGATTTAACTAATTTTAGAATTTCTTAAGTCTTAGTGTTTAATTTCAAGTTCTTTGTATCATATATGTGTGTGTGTGTGTGTGTGTAATTTCAAGCTTCATATATCATATATATATATATATAAATGGCATGTGACTAAATTTCTAAATTTTACTCAGTCTGATCTAGCTCTGTCATTTCTATACCCACATAACTACTTAAAAGATTAATTCAAAGAAAATACTCTTTACCATGGCAACTAAAAGAATAAAATAATCTCAAACAGGTTTTACCAAGAAACATGCAATACCTATATAAAGAAACACTAAGATGGCGCTAGTGGTAAAGAATTTGCCTACCAGTGCAGGAGACACAAGAGATGTGGGTTCGATTCCCGGGTTGGGAAGATCCCCTGGAGTAGGAAGTGGCAACCCACTCCAGTATTCTTGCCTGGAGTATGCCATGGACAGAGGAGTCTGGCGGGTTACAGTGCTTGGGGCCCCAAAGAGTTGGACATGACTGAGCTCCTGAGCATACATTATTGGGGCTTCCCTAGTAGCTCAGTCAGTAAAGAATCTGCCTGCAATGCAGGAGACCAGGGTTCCATCCCTGGGTCAGGTAGATGCCCTGGAGAAGGAAATGGCCACCTTCTCCAGTATTCTTGCCTGGAAAATACCATGGACAGAAAAGCGTGGTGGGTTACAGTCCATGGGGTACAGGGTCAGATGTGACTTAGAGACTAAACTACAAAAATTCCATTAGAAGACATAAAAAAGAACCAAACATCAACCAGGTTTCTGGATATAAAACATGATTATCTCAGAATTATCCTTCAAATTTACATAAAAATATAAAAATATTTTGTGAGAAATTAAGCTAAGTGATTTTAAATTCCTTGAGAAAAAATTACTAAAATGCAAGAGAACATAAAACTTTTGCAAAAGGTATTGCCATCATGAAAGAATATAGTACAGAATTAGCATGGTGGTGATGGCGGTGGTGGCGGTGATCTAATTGCTCAGTCGTGTCCAACTCCACGACCCCATGGACGTAGCCCTCCAGGCTCCTCTGTCCATGGGGTTTTCCAGGCAAGGATACTGGATCAGGTTGCCATTTCCTTCTACAGTACAGGAGATCTTCCTGACCCAGGGATGGAACTTGTGTCTCTTGTACTGGCAGGCATATTCTTTATCACTGAGCCACCTCAGTAGCCCTGCTCACCTTGGTGCTGGTACATAAAAGACTGAAGAGTCCAGAAGCAGATCTCAGTACTTCTAGGAATCTGCAATTGATAAATTTTGTATATCAAATCAATAGAGAGAAAATATTATTTAATAATTGATAAGGCAAGATGCAGTCCAAAGGGTCACAAAGAGATATGACTTAGTGACTGAATGATGACAACAACAACAAATGGAACATTAAGTAGCCATGTTGAAGAAAAATTAAAATTTAGATCCTTATCTAACACATTACACTGAGTTTTTCCTTATTTCAACATTGAACCTCTCCATGTCAAAAAACAGATGCTTGAAGCATCAGAGATGATATCTCAGCAGAGATCCAGGGAATTTACCAGCAAAAACATCATATCCCATCCCCACCCACCTACTGTTTCCAAAGATGGCTGTTTGTCAATCAGTATGTTGGACACGACTGAGCAACTGAACTGAATTGAACTGAACTGAACTGATGTCATAAAGGGTGTATTTTCCTTGTGGACTTTTAACATCTTGTGCTATATATCTCCCCCTTGCTTAAGGAAAATTCCATATAGGTCAAAGCCGTTGTGCATGTTTCATGTTCAAGAATACTGTCTTCTTAAATATCTGTCAAAATTGTAGATTCCATCACTTCATTAATGCCCCGTTTATGAAGGACTGATGCTAAAGCTGAAACTCCAATACTTTGGCTACCTCATGCAACTCACTGGAAAAGAGTCTGATGCTAGGAGGGATTGGG